>NW_016907931.1:95196-103362 GCF_001483705.2 Eufriesea mexicana | reverse complement strand
GTTCGCATAACAGCTCGATCGATGAGTCTCTAGAATCGCGATGTTATTGACTTTCCTCGCGTTTCAACCAACATTCGACCCAAGAGCAAACACGCGTAATCACAGCTGACGGAGAAAATAGACGAGAACGAGAGAGGAACGAGACCAAAGAGAGGCTCTGGAAAGGAGGTCACAAATCTGGGGAAATGAGGCCATTAACCTTCGACAGTCCTTTAATCCCTCGGGATAAGTTGGCGAAATGGCGCGAAGAATTTCGAAATGGAAAGAAAGGGGAGAAAAAAGTTCGTGGGAATAGTCGGCGGAATTAAAGAGCGTCAGCTGGCCGAGCCGCGTGAAACGAGGCTGAAATCGCAATGCATCTTTTACCTCGTTGCCCGTCCGCGACCGCTTTGTCCGCGCGACAGTTTCCCTCGTTTCCGCGGCCACGAAACGCGCACGTCCGCGAGCGTATATCGCGCTTTGGCGCGCGGCCAACACGCGCGGGTGTCACCGAGTATTCTTACATCTGCCGCCCAATAAACGAGATATGAATCTCGCTAATTATACGCGATACCTTCCCGTCGTTCGTTTACTTCGACCACGCGCGAAGAAAGGAACGCGGCTGAATGCCACTTGGCAAGCGTTGCACCCTTGTCATTGGGCAACTTCGTCAATGAGCGACGCTATAGCAATAGGATACCTACGAGGTTATAGCAATAGTATTCGTTGGAATGCCAATTTTTAGGGTTTCGTTGCTATTCGCATAGTGGATATTTTTGACTGCTGCTTATACACGAATTAAGGAATTTTTATTTAATTTCGGTGTCGTAGGATTATTGTAATTATTAAGCAAATATGTGGATAGGTGTATACGTGTTTGAGGAACATATGGAAACAACAAACAGGAATTTCTCGGGCCACTCGCGAAGAAAGGGACAGGGCTGAATGCCACTTGGCAAACGTTGCACCCTTGTGATTGGTCAAATTTGTTAATAAGTGATGTTATAGCGATAGAATACCTACGAGGTTATAGCAATAGTATTCGTGGGAATACCAATTTTTAGAGTCTGCTGTTTGCGTAGTTGATAATATTTTTGATTGCTTTTTATTCGAGAATTAAGGAATTTTTATTTAATTTGGGTGTCGTAGAATTATTGTAATTATTAAGCAAATGTGTGGATACGTGTATACGTGTTTGAGGAGCATATGGAAACAACAAACAGGAATTTCTCGATACACTTTGCGCGTCATAAGCTACGTCCCGGCGAAACCACTGGGAAAATCTATACAAGCCCGCGATGGTGCCGGCCGGTGTAATAATCCTTAGAAAATATTCGCAATTCTAAGGAGATGGCGCGTTGTCCCTCGTAGTGTTTCTCACACGTGGCCCAGTTATCTCGCGAAACGGAAGCAGGCGTTTCCTTATCGAAACAGTAGCAGCTAAACCGAATTGGAAAGCAGACGGCTATTCGATTATCATAAAGCACACGTATGAAAAGAGCGTGAAAACCAAACTTTTCTTCTGTCCTATTCGTTTATGAAACTTTGACAATAGGCTCTCTTAACAAAGCCTCTCTACATTGACGTTTCACCGATCTCACGTGCTCTAATATCACACGAACCTGCAGGAAACCAACCATTGCGAAAATAGAAATACAGATACACGTTACAAGTAGATAATTCCACAGTTAACACTAAACGTACCAAGTGAGGTCAAATGACCCTTTCCAAAATTTACTTTATAATTGTACATTTATTGTTAATTCTTTTCAATTTGTATTCTTTTCTTTCTGTTTTTCTCTTAACTAATTTTTTCCCGAGTAATATTCTTTACATACCTGATGCACCACTTATGGTAAGAATAGGTATGTGTAAAGTATCAGTACATTTAATGTTAAAGAAGCACTTGAACTTCGAATCTCTAAATTATCTAGAAACCAAATTCATCAAAACATCCTATTTTACTCCCATTTAAACGATTCGCTAGACACATTTGCTGCAGAAAATCCCACGAATCGAACCATCTCAAACGCGAGTCAACAACCGCAAGAAGAAGGCGATAATAAAACGCGAGATTTCCAAAAACCCTCTCTATTTGCCGTATTTTCCACGAAATCCGTAGAGGCAATAATTCCTCCAATTTCCACGTTCGACGACCCGAGGCTGCAACAACCTCTCGCGAATAAAGACGAATTGTTCTCTCTCGCCTTTGCGTCATCCTCCGGTACTCGATGTCAGCGAAACGATCCGAGGATTTACCGTCTAAAAGTGACGTCACGGTAGAAGGTTGATCCTGTTCCCGTTCGAGAAAGCGTACCCGAGTGCGTACACGAGTGCGTGCACACGTGAGAGCAGCTGTGCTAGGGTCTCGACTCTATTATCATCTCAGGTGGACCGAGTACTTGTTCGTGGGCCACTAGAACGCTCTAAATCATAGGATCGAGTGCAGGTATCGAACGATGAATTGGTTGATTTAGTTCACCCTCTTTGTTAAGAATTCGAAGAGATAGAAAATTGAAGGAGGAAAGATCGGTAGCTGGAATTATGGGCCGATTAGCCGGCTGTTTTGGCCGGTGTCGCGACCTCGTTATGGAAACGGAAGTGACAAACTGCTGGCCTTTATGTAAAATAGTTGACCCACGCGATTTTAATTTCCGTGTACTATGGGGCACAGAATGGGATTTCAGATAATTAATAAAATATTAATTTCCTAAGCCTATTTGCTTAATGTCATAATACAGTGCTGGAGAAAATGGACAAATAGTTAGAAACTTAAACCCTTGATATATGCATAAGATAGAAGTAAATTTCCTAAGCTGACCCACGTGTTTTTAATTTTGAAATAACATGGAATATCGATCGCAGGAAGATAGATCTTCGGAAGACAGCGAAATTGAGAATTAAAATTTGTTAAAAATGAAGATACATTTAGAATTCGATTATCTCGTAGAGCGTAATTTCTAGGGTGTCAAATTGTATCTTTCTCGGGTGGATTCGCGCGATTTCCTATTCATAGCCGAATTAATTCGTCGTTATAATTCCATCCTGCCGTTGCTGTGGAGAACTTTCACGTTTGAGGGACGTGTCGCCACCCACATACGTTCAGAGTGCAAAGCTATCGATCAAAAGGTTTAGAACACAAGTCTCGAGGTTCGACTTCATAATCGGTGCCGCGATGGATTCCGGTTAACAAGAACTCGCTTAGAAAAAGAACAGAGAGCAGGCATGTGCGCGTTTAAAGGCACGACATGGACTTTAACGAGGCTGTTGCATTCTTGGCTTCGGTATTAGCCACATACGGGCCAGGTGAATAGCAGGATCGCTTCAGGTGGGCCAGACGATTAAGAGAAAAACTGGAATTCGATTAATTATTGGTCTGCGGAAAGTTCACTCGTCACTGGTTCCCGTGGATTCCTCTCTACCTAATACAGAAACTACCGAAAGCAATTCCAAATATATTTTTCCTTTCCTAAATATCCAAAAGCTCTCTCAAAAGCTCAACTGGGTCCCAAACTTGCCATTATCGCGAAATATAAAAATTTGAAATATGTTAGGGAAACACAAAAATTAAAAATTCCACCAAATTGCTCGGATTAGAAAAGTTTTATAAGTGTCCAGATTTTTTCTTTTTCTTCCATTTTGAAACTCCTGCTTTGCATTCGAGACACGTGATACAATTGTTCCAAGTATCGCAATGGGAGTCTTTCGAGCAAGAAATGCGATTGCGTTATTTAGAAAGTTAGATTCGAGGAAATGCGTGAGTGCGTGAGAGTGGTTGAGTGGCAGGAGTGTGTGAGCGTGGGGGGATGAGTGTCCTTAAGCGTGGATAGTGCGTGGTGAGAGGGAAGTTTTAGACGGAGTAACGACCGAGGCGAAACTTTGCGCGAAACTTCGACAGCAAAGCTGGTTTTAAGAACTCACAATCAACGTTTAAGAAAAGCTTAGCTGAACGAGACTGGTGTCAAATTTTCGTTCGTTTTATTACCACTCTGTCTACGCCTTTGGAGTTCGTTCCTACCCTCGTTCCCCTAACTCGGACCTCAATATTAGTACCAAGAAGGGAAAGAAAATCTAACCGATTTTGCAACGATATAATTTCAAGAGAAGACTTGAATAATTAGCAGATTATGAAAATAACTATAAAATACAGGAAAACCGCTATGAGTTTCCACAAAATGGAGGCACCACGCGCGTTAAACTTGATTTTATTTTAATCCTCGAATATATATTGAAGAATGTATAATATACGGTCACAAATATCCAATACCTAATCATTGTCTAAAAATGCATACCTATGCACACCAATCATGCAAACCCTATATTTTTTCCCACGTAAAAATCCCGTCTCACCTTTGTACCAAAAATATAATTCGAACCTTGAAGGGACAGCAAAACGATTAATAAAGGAGTCCACGCGAATTCCATTGTAACCCTGAATCTATTCGAAACTTCAGAAATCAGGCAAACGAGTCGGTCTCGGATTCAAATTAGCCAATTTAAAATTCCATCAGATTAAAAATCCCTCGAATTCTCTCATTTTTTTTCTCCATTCCCTTTTCCCGTCGCCCGATCAGGCATTCCGGTCCGATAAGACACGAAACACGCACGCTGTCACGATGGAATTCGTCGCGGTGGAATAAAAGAGGCAGAAAACGTGGCCGAGACGGAAGAAAGAGGAGAAAGAAAGCGACGACGCGGGTCGAGAAGATGCGAGGAACGCGATAAAAGTTTTCTGAAACCGCCCTCCTGCCGCGAACACGGAGATTCGCTATTTTTCGTACAGCCTGTTCCTCGCCATCTCGACGTTGGAATTCTTTGAAATTCCCGCTTGTTAAGCGAGCCGGGTCAGATTCAGACGTTCAAACGGCTCGTGCGGTGGTTTCCGTTCGGGCCGAGGATTATTGTAACAGCGCAGATAAAGAAAAGCGGCCTTCGCGGAAGAAAAGAGAATCCGAGCTAAGAGGATTCCGGTATCAGCTCGGGATGGAACCGAGCTCGTTCCACGGACGTTAACAGGAATGCCTTGGATCACGTGGAATCCACCCTCCCGCGTCTCTCGCGAATTTTTCCACGCTTCTTGCGGAGATCCGTCTCGCGGTATTGCTTTGCCGTCGCGACGCCTCCGACCCGGGGATAGAAGAAGCGAAATTGCTTCCGAAGGTCCCGCCAGAAAGTATAAAACGGCCGATAAGTACTGGCAGATAGGTTCACCCGGGAAAACAGTTGCAATAATTGCGTCCTCTTATCTGGAGGTGAATCCGATGGAGAAAGTTGGAGTGCTTAAATTTTAGAGAATCAGCGACGTGGGTTTGTAAATCTGATCGCTTTCGAGCAAGTTGTGTGAAGTTTAAGTTAACTCGATGGTACTATAGCGTGGGATTATTTCGAATTAATCCACTGGAGTTTTAAGCTATCGATGCATCGAAGGAATTATTAAAATTTATTAGAATATATTAATACCAGATATTACGTATCTTACACTTATATTGGATACTGAAGGTGTACTGAAATAGAATATTTCTCTATAGGTATAGAAAAATAAAAATTAATTTATATATCTATATTTTCATTATATCATTTTAATTAATATCGCGCATAAATAGTCCCAGAATCAAGACCCATATTTATTCGCGAGTTGAAAATGCACAATCTACTGAAATTTTAAGCTATCGAAGCATCGAGGGAATTATTAAAATTTATTATAATATATTAACAGCAGATATTACGTGTCTTACACTGGGAACTGAAGATGTACTAAAATGGAATATTTTTCTATAGGTATAGAAAAATAAAAATTAATTTATATATCTATATTTCCATTATACGATTTTAATTAATAACGCGGATGAATAGTCCCAGAGTCAAGACCCAGAAGACCCATATTTATTCGCGAGCTGAAAATGCAGGTTTGTCCCCAGCACGCACATACGATCCGTTCGTTCGACATTCCGCGTAATTTTATCAAACTCCAGGCAGATAAAACGAAACGAATCCTCGAGTCAATCTGGTATATTTAAAGAACAAAGCGAGACTAGCTCGAGTGCCACAAAGAGTGGAGCACGATGAAGCGAAACGTCAAACAAGTCTCCGTTCCTCGACCGGTCTAACTTATTTTCGTTTCGAGCTACTTTCACGGTCGAGATGATTGCCCCATTTTATCCCCGTTTGATACCTGACGTCACTGACGACGCTCCATGTACGGTGTAGCTCGACGACGTCGATGTCAGGCCCCGGGGACCGAAGAACCGAACGGACCTCGTCGTCGGCGTCGCGGTGCGACCGAATCTTGCAAAATTCAGAGCTGATTCGCGAACTCATCGTCGACGAGTCGTTACACGCGTGACGAAGGAACGATGCAGGCGTGCTACTCGCGTCGCAAATTGCCCGCCATAAAGTAACGAGAGATACGGGCCGCGCAAAAATACCAGGGACGAGACGAACCGAGACTCGAGGCTACGACGACGACGTTCGAGGAAAAAATGGCGGGCAGATTTATCGGGGAAAGATAAAATTGGCGACAAAAGTTGCAGGAGCATGTGGATGGAAACGTTCGGAAAGCTTGAAACGCGAGAAGGTGTTGCGATTATTTGAATTTGTCTGGAAACGAGGGAAGAGATAGGGATGCGGGGTGACTGGGGGTGGAGGAAAGTGGAGGACGCTGATGGCTCGTGGAGAACTCGTTGGCTGGTCTTATCGACTAAGTGATATTTCTTTAATATCGTAAGAAGAATTCAAAAATTTTGGGGGATTTCTATGTGACATTATTTGGCTGGTCTTACCGACTTATAATGTATTTCTGATGCGTTGATTTGAAATATAGGCTTTTAGCAAATATGAAGCCTCTTCCTACATATTTGCCAATTATTTCTTATGTCAATAGCAGAAAATGTCATCTTGATTTATATTTGAGATACTCAACTAACTATAACGAGAGCCTATATTATGCTATTATTACAAACATATTTAGAATGAAAGGAAAAACATATGGTATGAATGTATATTTAACTAATTGTCTGAGTTTTGTGTCATTATCATATTTACACACGAGGATTCGATTGATGATCGAATAAACGTATATACAATAACTTCATCGTCCAAAGCAGATATCAATACAAAATGAAAGATAGAATATTTCAAATGAGAACGTGCAGAAGGATACATACCTGACGACTAGTCCTCTATTCTTAACATAAGGACTAACCACTTAGAATTACGTACAATTTTCTAACTTAATTTCAAATTTTCTCAAAATTTCTGCAGCTAATTTAAGTTTCTCATGAGAGAAATTTACGATTCGAACGAGGTAAACCGAGAGTCGTGAGCAAGATTCGCAACGAGAAGTTACCGTGCCGAATAAGCATCTCGGGATAATTCCAAGAATATATCACCGCGATCGAGGAACATTTTCCAGAAATCGTCGACTGACACCTCGAAATAAAATTGCGGGGTAGGCATCGTAAAAAGGAGCACGAAGCTTCGTGTCACGCGGACATCCTGTCCAGATGCGTTCAATTCTCAGACGCATTCGTAAATCCTTCAAATTTCGACGAACGGAACGACTTGCAGGCCGCTGTCGAACTCCTTTTTTCCTCTTTACTCGTCCGCGAACCTTCTCCGGTTCTTTCGTCAAATTTACATCCCCGTTCTCTTTCTGTCCTCCTTTATCGCCGTCGTAGAATCGCGAACGCGAGCATGCTTAGCAGCAACGGTCTTTAACCGAGCTTCGATCTAATAGCAATTGCAGCAGCTGCGAGCGTGTAATTGATTTTAAGGTAATTGCAAGTGCACCTCCCGACTTCTGATCGCATTTGTAACCCGATAACGGTGCTTTGTTCGAGGAATGGCACGCTTTTTAAGGGATTCGAAAATGAAGTTCTCCTGCGAATGGTTATTGTTGGGATATAACGAGGAACAGGAAATGATTAAATGAAATTGGAATCTATAATTGAAACGCTATTCGTATCCTATAATTTAAAAGCTATTTCAAAGGAATACTGCAAATTTAAAGTATGCATTCATATTTGTTGACAAAAGTTAAGAAACTAAGTAATGATTCGCGAATCTTTATACACTCTCCGTCTCCTCAGATACGTATATTAACCCTTTGCACTCGAGAGGCGACTCTCAGTCATCATTTAATCAAATTCTAGGGATCATTGTTAATTAATATCTCAAATTTAAAATTGT
>NW_016907931.1:0-94797 GCF_001483705.2 Eufriesea mexicana | reverse complement strand
CTCTATGGCCTCTTGTCAATGAGAATTTGGCAACTAGAGCAGACCCTGTATAGAATTCGGTAGTAAGGGAAACGGAATTTATTTGACGGTGCACTGAGGGATTACGTTGATTTACATCGAACGAGTATAAAACCGGACCAAAATGGTGGCGGAAAGTATAAAAAGGACGGTTAAGCGACAGTGACGTTCGAACTCGTGCATCAACGTGCCATCGCGATGGCGCTTTTTAAACGCCATAAAAATGACCGGCGTGATGCACCGAACTCTTATTCCCTTTGACAGTTATACTTTCCATCGTGGTCGTGCTCGATTTACGTTCGTTATATCGCGCATCGTGGCTCGTAAATAATTTTTAATACAGTTTTCCGCGCTTGGCGTATCACGCCTGTCCTCGGGGCGTAGTTAAGTTCATTTCGTTGAAATACTGAAATTTCCCTCTCGATGCACCCAGGTGCTCGTATCTTTAAATAAATTGCACCGCATTACGAAGATTACCGGTGGCCAGCGTGTATTATTTCCGGTTACCGCCATTACTTCCGGCCACGCGTTTAGGACGCTTCCTAGCCCAGCTAAGGCGCTCGATTTTGTTAATATTAGTCGCGAATATTAACGAAGTGGTCCACTCGCGGTGTTCTCCAAATTTCCGATACTCGTGGATAACTTGGATCCGGAATTGCTTACTCGCAATGTTGCGCGACGAAATTATCGAGCGTAGAATTATAACAAATAAAGGAAATGGCTCCTTTGTTTTGTGAAACGTGAAATCACGGATACCACTAAAGTATAGGAAAGTTTCCAAGTTTTGACTTTCTCAGGATTTAATGAATATAGATCGCCGATATCACTGTCATCTTTATTTTCCGAAAGACTTCCCAGGATGTTCCATAGGGAGCAGATTAGCTCCAGAAACAGTTCGAAAGTTAGTATTCTCGGTCAAGAATGTGAATAAATACTTCTACATGCCGAAGTTTTGCAAGTTTCGAGACTCTCGAAGTCTTTGAAACTTCCACATTCGAATCTCGAAGATTTCAACAATTGAGAAGTAACATCGTAACCTAGCTACTGTATTGTTATCCACTAATAATATTTTTAGCTCAAGATTCTCTATCGAGTCGCTTCGTTAAAATTAACTCTCCCACTTCCGAGACGTGCGAAAAGAAGTCATAGAAAATGAAACACAGATTGCTAAAGTCATCGTACGCTTGAAGTACCGTCTCGATCGACGTCATTCACCTCTCCAGCGAAGGCGTTTCAAAATAGAAATTCGCTCTTACGCAGACTTAATTTGATCGTGAGTATCGAGCGCGTTCTTGAACCGGGAGATTCAGTGGCAGAGTTAAGAACCAATCCCATGTAGGACGACACTTACAACGTACAGCTGATCCAGATCTCGCGTCGAGACGCCGTCTCTTGAATGGCGTTTCACCGTTCGACCAACGAAAGTGAACGCGAGTCTCGAAGGCTTCGATTCGATCTCTAAAGGGGCAGGAATAGCCGACATTGGATGCCCAAGTTCTCGTTTTCGTGCGACGTATCTCTGGTGGATCGCGTGAAGAGAAAAAGATCGGTCTGTCGACGATCGACCGGTTAAATCTAAATTCGACGAGCGAATCTCCATTAAGAATTCCCGTCTCCTCGAATGGGAAACGTCTTCTTGTCATAACGGCGCGTAAAAAGTAACAATTTTAGATCGGTGTTTGGAACGGGGAAACTCGCTGGTTGACAGTGATTCATTCACTCGTACCATGAAGGATTTATTTCACGATACTCCACCTCGACAAGTATATTGGAACACTGTCCTCGTTAATATCTCTGGTTAATTCTCTGGATGAGAAACGTTAAAAGTTCGCCGAGAGTTTATACTTTGAGAACCAGAAGTCGAAACATCCTGTCAAGCACGAAAGTTGAATTTAAAGTCGATTTTTTCCCCGTTGAATAAATAAATTCTAGTCTAGTGGGACGAGGAATAGCGAAAGGCTATTACTAGTACGAGGAATCGAGCTGTTGAACATTTTCAAAATTTAATTCGTCTAAAACGTTTCGACATCCGATGTCACGCTTCGTTAATCTCCGATCCGCGCGATGCGTGAAAACGAGAGAAAGTGGTGTTACTGTTTTTTGGAATAATCAATTAAGCAGTCAATGTCGAGACAAATTCCTTATATAATCGTTCACCTATCCATCACCGTGTCGATGATAAATTCGAGGAATAAAGTATTTGGAACGGTTCTAAAGATTCACCTAAATTCGAATTACCGAGGAATCCTATTCCTGCAGATCCTATTACGACAAAAACTGCGTTAAAATTATCGCGAAAATGTTTTCATCCCCCAATGCCGATACATCACAGAACGGGGAAGAATTTTCCACGAGGAAGGAACGGTCAGATCGAAGGGGACGCTCGTATCTCCCAGACTCCCCCTTTGACCGCTTCGTCATCGAATGTACATAACGCCAACGCCTTCTGTCAAAAGCAGCGCGGCGTCCCTCGCGAGGGTTGACAGTGGCCAGGGCAAAAAGTGCCGGGTAACCTCCTGCGTGGAAAGATATTCGAAAAAGAGGATCCTTTTCCTGGCTGTCACCAACAGCGATCATAACCTCTCTTATCTACGCGAACGTTCAATCAGACTCGGCGCGTGAACGCGCGAGTTGCTCTCGAGTCATTGCTTTCGCGAGAGGTTCGAGCTCCTTCCATGGAACGAACGGGTTCCATCGTCGGATCAGGGAAGTTTCCTTCTGTGAAAACCGGTTGCCCCGTGGAAACCGAGGCTTGAGTCATCCGAGTTTCCTATGTGGAAAACGATCCTCGCGTTGGAAACGCGACGATTCTAGTCGATGAAGATTCTGCGCGAGTTTTGCTATTTCGAAGATTTTTAAATATCGGTTAAACGTGAAATTACGGGAGGTAATGAAATTTCGCGTCGATTAGTGGGGTATAAGGATTACGAGGTATCGAATCCAACAGAGAAGTGCCAGCTTGCGGTAAGATATTCGACCTTGGAGCTTATCCGGTTTAGATAAGTTGAAAAGCAGAGATCAAGCGAGGAACCTTCCTTATCGGCTCGGAAAGCTCGCAAGCTTTGTATTCAGATGTAGGCATGGGCGGGATATGAGATTCCGCTAACAATACATTTCTGTATAGCTGGGCTTGGCTTCTTTGTGAACACCCTTACCACAGGGGTTTAGGGTTGATTCCGACATTACCGATTCGGCATGAAATAATATGGAAACGTACAGAGAAGTTGAAGAACTTGAAGAACTCTTGAGGAATATATCTTAATATTAATTGTAATTTGATACATTGTTTATTGGATAAAATAAATTATTAATTTATTATTCTATTATGTTGAATTATTACAACACCATTTATGGATGTTCAGTTTGAAAAATATTAGTTGCAAAAATATTATGTGGTCCCTACGAATTATTATTGTAGGAATAAACAATAAAAAATTATATTTCATGCTAAGCTAAATTATATAAGTTGACGGTATATAGCATGATAAATCTATAAGATAATAGGATGGACGAGGGGTAGCAACTAGCACCCTCGACTATTTGATAGCTCTCCATCCCATTCTCATCTAACAACCACCCTGATTAATTTCGCGATCTTTCTTATACGAAGGCAGAACATGCAATTTTGTGGTCCTTTTATGGGCTGCAAGAGCCATCTTCGAGGTATGGGGCAGCAATGTACACGAACAACTATCACTACATAAGTGATAATAGTAAACTACATTACTATACTACATTAAAGAATAATTTATTAATTTTTACACTCTCGTTGCGAATTGTTGTACTCGACAATTTGCTGTGACAATAGCCATGACAATTTATACATTTTTAATTTAATCAAGGTACTCTTTATAAAAATAAATACGCGACAAAGGAAAATAGTTAAATTAAAATATTGCAACGACGAAAGTGTACTGTTCTACAAAATACTTTTCTAAAGGAGACTTTTAACAATCGTTTTCAACGAACGTTTGCTAGTCGATTCTTTTAAGTATCGGTGATCCACGTAATTGCTTTTGCGAGAAAGATATTTGCAGTTTCCCCCTGGTATGACAAAAAGCAAAGTCACGAGATAATGCGCGAACTAGCATTGCAGCCGAATCGATAGTGGCGAAACAAAGGAAATCTACACGCCAGACTGAAAGCTACACAAATGGGCGGAACAAACAAGAAACTTTCTACCATTATAGCAAACACAAATGCTCGGACATCATTCTTGGCTATCCCTTGGCACATTAAGAACATCATTCTCCGACATCCCCATGTTGGTAAACACGAATCTAGGGACTCGAGTGATCAGCCAGCGTTTCCTTCATCGACATTTGCAATTTTAATTATTGCTGTCTTCGAGTAACTCGAATCGAAGTTTTCAAAGTGACTTGATTACTTAACTAACACCATAAATCGAAGTCACAAGTTCCACAAGTTAGATTGGGCACCGTGCAGAGACAATTTACATAGGAATCAGGCAAAAATGTGAAATTAGGAAGTTGGAATCCATCGAGATTCCTCCAAGAAGATAAGAACTTCTCGCAATCTACGCGAGTGATTCACGGCTACCCTGAAGAATCATCGTGCTCCTTACTTTCCTTTTTCTTCTCTCTTCTATCCTCTTCGTTCGCTGACAACGCTGTTTACCGATTTTCCTCCCTTTTTGGCCTCATCCTCGATCGACTCTCGTCCTCGATTGATCAAAGAAGCAATAGCTAAAGACCATGTTTCATATCGGTGTCTATAACGTTATTACACCGAAACACTGTGCGAAGGAAGATTAAAAACTAGTCGAACCCTTTGCTAATAACAGCGAAGAAAGGAGATGACAGTTTTCCGTTCATCATCATCAGCCAGGGAACAAACGAATCAGATAAGTTTGCAACTAGTCACCGCGTGGAAGCTTGATATTGCAACTCTTCCGCCACACATCCGTCACACACCAATTGCCGGCCGTTTCCTGGCTCTAGATCACCGTTAATACCCACTGTCGACGGATTCGACAAGATTGGTTAGACGAAGTAAAAGAGCTAACCCAGTAACCAGAGCCATTTGTCGAGAAGAACGACGACTTCGAGCAATTTGGGTGCCAATGTAGCTGCCGTTATATATTTCCTCCTCGCGACATAATGCCGATTGCGTAGAACACGAGTCCTCCATTAACTCCCGTCGATCAACTGAAATTCCGGATATCAATTTCATTTTCCTTTTTTTCATTCTTTTATATCTTCCTTTTTACACCTTTGGTTTCCTATCATATATAGATTCCCGAGGAAAAAGAGAGGAAGTGAAGAAATTAGGCGGTTTTCCCGGTAATTAATCCTTGGAGAGATCAAGAAGAACGCAAAGGAAAACACAAAGTCAATGTTGGGACGGTGGATGTCGCGTGCAGGATTTATATCGTTTGACGATTGGACAGCTGTAACACGGAGACCATGATAAAAATAGGGCTGGAAAATGACACCGGGGTTTACGACACGACGTATTTCTGCGAGATTCGATAGGACATTTGCGTGTTCCTGCAAGTCACTCCGCGATCTAAATATTTCAATGGTTCGATAGATCGTGCAGATTTTCAATTTTATCGTTATCAGAATCATGCATCAACGATTGCTATATCTTAGGCTATGGGTATTTGATAGTATACTGTATATATGGCTAATGTGCACTGTACTCTTATTGCTTTATAGCTTTTGAATCTGTCTGTACAGCGATATTTGACCTATTCACTGAAGTATTCACAGTACTCTCGGTTACACTGTAAATTAATCAGTGAATAGATCTAATTGGCTATGGCTATTTAATAGTACAGTGTATAGGTGGCTATATGCACTGTACTCTCATTGCTCTATAGCTTTTGAGTCTGTCTGTACAGCGATATTTGACCTATTCACTGAAGTATTCACAGTACTCTCGGTTACACAGTAAATTAATCAGTGAATAGATTTAATTGACTATAGGTATTTGATAATATATTGTACAGATGACTATATGCACTGTACTCTCATTGCTCTATAACTTTTGAATATATTTGTACAGCAATATTTGATCTACTCACTGATGTATTCACAGTGCTGCAGGCTATACTGTCAATTAATCAATGAATAGATGTAATTGGCTGAGGCTATTTAATAGTGCAGTGTATAGGTGACTATATGCATTGTACTCTTACTATTCTGTAGCTTTTGAATAAATCTGTAAACCGATATTTGATCTATTCACTGAAGTATTCACAGTGTTGCAGGTCATACTGTAAATTAATTAGTGAACAGATGTAATTGACTATGGCTATTTGACAGTACGGTGTATAGATGGCTATATGCACTGTACTCTCACTGCTCTAGAGCTTTTGAATATATCAGTACAGTGATATTTAACCTATTCACTGAAGTATTCACAGTACTGTAAGTTATACTGTAAATTAATCAGTGAATAGATCTAATTGATTATGGCTAATTGATAGTATGGTTCTATAGCCATAGAACAATCTTCCGTTGTTCTCTCGGACGTTCACTTCGATTGCCAGACTTTATGATTATCGTCTGCGCGATGCTTAGGGGATCGAAGAATCCATTGAAACTTAACTAGGAGGAAAATTTATTAGATTTACGAGTCAGTCGAATTGCCTAGAAGGAGTTGCGTGGGATCTCTGGGAACGTCGTGGGTCTTGGATTCGCGGGTAAAGTTCGTCTGTCCCGGTACATCGGGGGAAAATAAGGGATTTCCTTTCGCGATTCTCGGGGTGTCTGCTGTGACGGTAGATTTATTCCGGTCGTCTGCTTGCGCATTCAGCCGACGATTTGAAAGCAGTTCGCGCGTCGTATCTTAGGAAAGCTTTGCGGGGATTCTGACTCCTTGCTTGCATAATTCGCGCCTGTCTCTTCCGTCTCTTATCTCGAATCTTGCTCCGCAGATCTACGCGTGAAGTATTGAAATTCGATCCGATTTAGCTATACGATCTCATAATCGCGTGACTCCGAGCAGTATGTTTAATTTATTCCTATATTTATCGCGAGATGGTCAAAGATACGTACTTAGGCGAGTCAATTATTATTGAAATAAGCTATGAAATGGCTGTTCGAGATCGACGAGATACGCCACTGATAATCCGTGAAATTATCGCGATTATCATTCTGGAGGAACAAGTTTCCTCGTTGATATGTCTTTGGTTTCCGTAACTCTTCCTTTTTACGCGATAAATCGACCAGGAAATCGATAAGTTGGCGAAAGAAATCGAAAATTTAATCGCGATTTATATCGCGACGATCTTCCTCTCGTGATTGATTCCGTGGCTGCTAATTCCTCGCGATAGCTAAGCGTGCGAAGGATACGCGGATAACTTATCGTTCGTGTCACGCGACGATATGCAAATTATTGCAGAATAATCAGGCAGGGAGCAAATACTAACGAAGTATCGTTAACTTGACAGTGATATATTGAATAAAGATATATTATATCGCGGTTCGTAATACAGTAATTATTATCGTGCACGCTCAGCCAGTTAAATTTTTGGAGCTTATCTCTGCCGGCGGTTTTCTTTTTACAACGATCGATCGAGTTTTCCGGTTGACATTGATTTATCACCGCGCGAGAGATCGGTTGAACCGTTCTATCGATTTGCTCAGCGAACCGGAAGGACACGCAGAGTTTAATTCAATTCTTGATCGAAAATTATACCCTCGCGCCATTCCGATTATCTATGTTAATTAAAAGGAAACGGTACTTCTTCCTTCTTTTTCCAAAAATCTATAAATGATCGCGGTTCTGTGGAAATCGGCAATAAATTGTCCAGCAACGACCGTGACACGGGTATAATCTATCCTTGGAAGTAATATCGGTACGAATAGCAATAATTTAGCACCTTCATTTACGATTTTATGCATTACGTGATTAAATTTCATCGTTTAACTTTTATTTTAGCCGATAACTTTCTGCTGCTTGATTTCTGAATTCTTATCAGCAAAATAGATGCTTTAGCATATACGCGTGATTAATCTAAGTAGTGGTGCGGTTAGTACGATGATTCGAGATAAATACAGAAAAGAAAAATCATTCAGTGATAAATAGTAAGGTTGAATAACAAATAACAAATATAACATAAATCAACGATAAATCCAAATTTCTACTATTTCAGATAAAGCACAACTAACGAGTACGTCACAACGAGTACAATTATTTCACAAAAATTCACAGATGAAAAATAAAATATGTGAATTAGTAAAGAGTTTACGATAAAAGGAAATTGGCTGGATCCAATGGTCGCCATTTAATCTCCAAATTACTTCCTCCGAGACCCACCAAAAAGCCAAGCAATTACGAAGATATGCCCAGCAATTGTCTTCGCTAAAAACTTTTAATCGTCTATGTAGACCACTCCGGTATGCAAAACCGATAAGCTTCGGCCAGGTATTCGAAATGGAACTCGATTTATCTTAGCCGACCGCGAATCCGAACGCAAACGGTATGACCATGAAAGCACGTGGCGAGGTTGGAAAACGAGGGGATTGGCCCATTGGTTTCCCCTACGCAAGCTCAGCTTGCGACGGTCCTCTTCTGTGAACCACCTAACAGAATCCAGTTCGCGTTCGACAACGCGCCCCTCGTCTGCCGTGTTGCGTCCATCCTGTTCAAATTTTCTCCCCAAATCTCGTGATTCCCCTCACGAAAAGTCAATCGAGATTCGTCGGAAGCAGGGAACAAAGTGTGGTCGATTTGGTTCGGGCAGACAGGTAGTTCTAAGAACCAAACAGTGCACGTGGATTGAAGTGTTAACTGTGATTTGGAACACTGAGACGTGGTTAAAATACTGTCCTCGTGGTTTAATCAAATTTCCAATTTATTCTTCGATCTAGTCTTCCTTTTTGATAGCAAGAATTATCGAAGCAGAACAGGTAGCAAGAATTATCGAATTTTTGCTACGCGTTGTTATGGGAAGTTGGAAGAATAATAACGTGGAAGGTGTTTCATGAAGAAGGTACTTCTGGGAAATAGTACGAACAACTGAAGTAGAAAGAAAATGCTCGAGAGATAGAGAGAGAGAATGAAAGGGAGAAGAAGGGATGCTAGGCGATTTTGGTAAAGAATATCATTTTAGGTAATTTCATTTCGATCGAGCAACACGTATCGCCATTGACCCCTTTCCGTTGCAAACTGACCATTTCGGACAAATTTTCCCGCTGTCCCATCGCGGTACAGTATAGTGGACAAATTTTTATCGAACATCGATCGTGCCTTTGCCACAAAAATCCACGATAGCCGGCAAGGAAGCCGAGTAAAAAGTCAATGACCGAGAATGCAATAGCGGACGCGAGGAAAGGGAAAATGGAAAAATCCCTAGATTCCAATTAAACCGTTTCCATGCCACGTTTCGCTTTAGCCACAATAGCGTCGCGACGTCGCAATAAATTCCCGAAAAAAACCATTTGCAGTAGAACATGAAGCACGAGCGAAGTGGATGGTCGTTTTAGATCACCCCGAATCGTTTCCCATTGTCACGGGTCGTTTGCCATTTGAAAACGCGTTGGTAATCCATTCCCGATATATATTCGCCAACTTTTGCTCTCGTTTACTCGTCCATTCCGATTCGACGCAATTACTATACCCCAGGAACATGTCTACACGCTCAGCTCTTTACTTAACGCACCCCCTTCGCTCTTGTTTGCCGAGCTTTTACCTAGCTTCTCGTGACCTCGATACGCATGCCTTTGACTTAAACGAGTGAGTTAGAAGAGTCTTGGTTCTGCTTCGTGGTCACATCGATGCTTTGTTTTATTCAGTATCCTCTGTTCCATTTTTTACCCTAGTTCAACGAGATGAATCGTCACCGTGGGCGAAGGAATTGCGTCAACGTTGAACCTACCGTGGCCCCAATGACCGATTTTTAAATTCTCATTCAAAATTCAACGTTATCGTCTTACAACTCAGTCACTCTCCGCGATTTTTCTTCCGATAAACGTGTGACCGATCTTTCAGTGTCACCTGTCATTCCATTTTTCTGAGATTCTTTAAGATTTTATGAGATTTTCCAGATTTTTCGTTTGACAGTCATTTGGCCAGGGTAGGTTTAGCGTTAAGCTCCTAAATCTATAACTATAAATGACTATATGTGTCACGTAATATAGTACAATGTGTCGTATCACAGTCAACCTTCTCATAAAGCTATTTCGAAGACACGACTTTGCCTATAATAATATTGTGCATATTCTGTAATGTACTTTCGGTAATTGAAATTCGGTGTGATATTCACTTTCCCGACAACTGAAAGGAAGGGATTGAAACGTGTGACGAGGTACAGTATTACTTTTGCTGCTCTAGTTCGTTTAACAGGTAAAAGGCTAGCAGGCTGCGCGAGGGACATTAGTCTGGAATTCAGTTTTGTTTTGAAATGGAACTTGGTTTAAAAGTTCTGCCACGGAAGTTTCCGGGTAAAAGGATTGGAGGGACACTGGGTTTGCCAACTTTATCTGCGTAGCCATCTTCCATCTGCCAGAAGCTACGAAATTGAATCCCCACCGTGACCGGAATGTACTTTCGAGCATATTTCTAACAGTGATATAGTCGATATCGGGACTTCGCGAATCTAGAAATCGAAATGTGAAATCTTTCGAAGAACTTTATTAGAGCTACTTGTAGATTCGTCTATTCGCCGAGTCTCCCGAGCGTGACTTTAGACGCTAGATTTATCGTAACATCGATCCACGCCGGGGCACAAGTAGTTTTAAAATGACGAGATGTCCCTAGAGAAGGTTTTGGGAGTAAACTTATTTATAGGGTAATTCTCGAACAGCGAATGTTCGACCTTTTGCTTCTTTATCCGCTCTCTCATCTCTCCCTCGAGTATTAAGAATGGCAAATTTATTTCTGAAGTTACGTAGTTTATGGAGTAAAACGAGCACAAAGGAAGGGAAACGGAAGGATGCTGTAAAACGGACCAATAAAAGATCAAAACATGTCGCGATAGTATCTCTTTGGGACACAAAGAGGACCTTCAGCTTCCCATATCTGTCGAAAGCGTTCAGTTACAGAACGCTTGAAAGACGTAGCCTCGACGATACGAGGGTAATTTCACGAAGGAAGAAATTTTGACACAAGTTGGCAGGTGATTTAGCGAAGATAAAATGACGACGTTCGTCAGAAAGACTGGAATAGTGTTCGTAATGAGAAACAAAAGGTAGTAAGAATGGTCAGTGCATCTTGGTGGAAATAGCGAAGGAATGAAGGCTGGAAAGCGCAACGAGACGGATGTCGTTCTCAGTCCCGCTCTGGAGGACAGCGGAGTAGCGACTTCCGGTGAAATAGGTGAACTTTCCTTCTCAGGAGAGTACGAGGGAGTCGTTTGTCTGCGCGAGCCAAGAAGTCCAAAGGGGATCGAAGAAAATGAAATCCCGGACCCTAGGTCAGACCTTGTGGACACTTTAAATCTTAAATCCTTAATCAATACCAACCTTCAATTATCTTTTAATAACAAAATAATTCGTGGGAACAAGAAACCATATATTTTAACTAATTTGCTAGTACTAGCGTTACTTTAGATAATTATTAATAACATTATCTCGCGCTTTTTAAGATATAACAAGAAATTCGTAACGTATCAAAAAGAAATTTTATTTAGTAGCCTATATATTACCTATATTTCATTATTAATAATTACCTATATTTTACATACTCCACGAGCGATAATAAGACAAACAGGAAATTAAACGAGGAGTCTAAATCGTATAAGCCGAAACGAGTGTTGAGTGTTCTCATTGTAGCTGCTTTTCACGCGTCGTAGATACATCGCACGATGTACCATAAGACAGCATTACTACCCGGAGAGTGGTTGGGGTTGGGTGGTCGTAGTAACCGGCGTTATGGTGCAAATTCTTGCCACGGGAATTCACGGGGCTGCGGGAGCATGGTTGCTGTTGGAAGGAGCGAAACGATACCGTCAACCCATTTCCAACGTAGGTACGATACGCAAGGATCGACGATCCTATTTTCTAATTTCAATATTTGACTCTGCGCTTAGCCTCTCCCCCGTGAAATTGCTTAATAAAACGTGTACACACATCGCGCTTTATAAAAGCTCCGGTGAAACGTCGATTTTAACCTAGCCAACATTTATTCTCATCCTCTCGAGAACGAAATCTCCTTCCTGTTACACGGCACACGGAACGACAATAAAACTGTATATTAAAATAACAATTTAAAAGCAAGCCTGGCGCATGATATTATTCCAGCGCGAGATTTACCGCTTTAATAAACCGGGATAAAGTATAATAAAAAGGCAGTGGAAAAAATAGAACGAGGCTAGTAGAAGAGAGTGGAGGAATAGAACGAAAATTTTGTGAGTCTCTCATAAGCCACCGCAGGTGTATAAATACGAGAATAGTCGTAAATCATCGCGCGAGCTTATGCGAGACACTAAGACTGCTGTACACTCTCGAAGCTTGAATATTCCTCGAGGACCATCCGTCCTAATTCATCGCACGTTCCTAAATCATCACCCGGCACACCGGGCATATTGATATCAGCTTCTCCGTGTCTAAATCTGCCGGAAGAATACAAATCCAACCGACGTTCCCCATGATCCACATGCCACCGGTCGGGACTTTGAAATTTATCGTGGACCGCCAGTGGTGAACAGAGCAACTCGCCAAGTTGGACTGGAGTTGGCCTTTGAAATCGAGAAGAAAGCTTGGAAGTGTATTCATACGTGCATATACCGGGTACCCCAGCTAAATGGGACATCCTAAGTACCTGTCTTATTTTTTTCTCTACATTTGAAGCTTCTTGGGGCAAAATTGCATTGTTTCGAGAGCTACAACCACGGTTAGAATTCTTTCTCGGGCTCATTTTTCAAGGAGACTTCAATGTCGTTGGTATTTCTTTCAGTGACACAGTAGACATTCCTTTATTCAATTTTACAGAGCGAAAGGGAAGATTAATTTTACGAAGAAAGGGAGAAAAGGACGGAATGTGGAAAAAGATAGCGACCACCCTGTAATCTCGTAAAGGGAAATAAGGCGGATATTTTGACGATCGCATTCAGCCGGGACACTCTGTATATATCGGTATCGTTTGAATATTTCATGCGGCTAAGAGAAAAGGAACGGTCGTTCGTGCGAAACGATACAAGTATAACAATTCCAGCAGCGTTTCGCCGATGGAGCTCCGTTGGATTAAGAGTTCCAGCCGACTCGTTATTATTATTCACGAACAGCCCCGAAAACTGGTACCCGCGACCGACTCGCGTTATTGTCGTCCTCGTAAAACCGAGTTCGTCAGGTCCCACTTATTCTTTTCTCCTTTTTCCCCCCCTTTTCTCCTTTCTTTTCGAGCCTCCGCCGCGCCCTTGGTCCCCGCGATGCTTTTCTAGTACACCACCTCGAGTCGCTAACGAGCTCCACTTTCCCTTCTTGTTCCCCGTTTACGACCGCCGTTGTTTAGAAACGAAGCACATTTCGACGACCAGCGGAATTTTTTCCAACCCCCCTGCTTTCCCACGATGACAACGTGACGGGGAAAAATACGGTTGCCACTCTTAAATAACGCGAAATGAACGGCGACGCGAGGTAAAATTAGATGGAGCGGAAGTTAAAAATAAAATGGTAGAAAAATAGAGAAATTTCGAGATTCCGATACTCGAAAAGCGAGAAGTTGCCTAGATGTTGAAATTTGTGAATAAAAGAGAGGTTATCTTAGGTGGAAGCCTGGTTTTCTCGGAGATATTAATTTTCTGAGAATCACGAGATTTAACGGCCATTTTGGAGAACGCGAAGAATTATGATTGTACGTTTTACACCTGGTTGGAACTCCTACGGGATTTCCAGGCTTCCCGTTTGGATAGAGTCGCTATGAAAGCTAGCTTACGATCCACGGGGTCGCTGACCTGCTCTTCCGCCAATTCACTCTCCCTCTCGTTCGTTTCCTGGCTTCAGAGGAAACTCAAGGGTGGAAACCTAGCTAGACACTCGTGGGATTTTCGATAGAGGATCCTGATCCTGACCGATGACAAGGGTGGAAAGGATGGTGACATTATGTATTGGACATTCTTCTCGAAATCCGCAATCCGGTTTATTTATCCGCTTGAAGTATTTCGGCTGAAAGACTGTTTTCGCGAAGAGTTTCGACCAGTTTCGTTTTAACATTCAATTTTTTAATCACTCGCGTGAGGATTAATCATCGCTGATAGGTGGTGATTTATTTTTACGCGATACTTCACTGGTATTTTTACTCCTGTATTATCTGACTCTTCAAAAGCGTCGGTGAAATTAATTTATTTGATTCGCTGTGCGTGATAAAAACTCGGATAACCGATACGTCACGAGTGGATATATGTATCTGGCTTCGCGCTGTTCAAATTTCACAGCGAGATTTATGTGTCAGAGCAAGGAACGTTTAACGTGAGCCTATCATGCCCCGAATGTTCTACTGAGATTAATAAGTGTACCTTTTTGTCATCCGGATGACCTGTCTCTGTAGCTAAGCCGAGAAAGAATTGCCTGGACAGGTGATCGATAAATTCGGCTCGACCAGTTGCTTCTTATGAAACAACTCAAAAACATCCCCTTCCCTGTAAATTCCGGATTTTATAAAAATTCTACCTTCCAATATTCGACTATCTCAATTTCTTTTTTTAACTTTATTTGGTGAAAGAGAGAGAAAATACCGTTTTAAGATTCTCTTTAAAAGCAGTACCGTTTGCATAACAGTACTCGAAAAACATCAGAATTCCATAGTTTATAAAAATTCTACCTTCCAATACTCGACTGTTTCAATTTCTTTTTTTAACTTCATTTGGTGAAAGAGAGAGAAAATGCCGTTTCAAGATTCTCTTTAAAAGCAGTACCGTTTACATAACAGTACTTGAAAAACATCAGAATTCAAGCATCTACAGAAAATCTCTCAAAACCCACGGTCTCGCTTAATTTTCCTTCCACCATTGTTGGTTGAAACCAACAAAATCCTCTTTACGAGTCTGAAAAGGCACTAAAGTACGAGTACTCCAAAAAAGTCCATCAAAAATCCTAATTTCACTCTTCTTTCACGATCCTCGAACAAAAGAAGAAGTCCTCTTTCGAGAGCTCGAATTTAAAATCCTTTCAATCTCGCAAGCTCGAAAAGACCATCGAACTGCAAACTAGCGAGGGAAAGACTCTGAAAAATCGCGATTCATTTTCTCGAAAGACTCGAGTTTCACACCTCGGCACAGAGAGGAAGCTACTGAATCGGAGGAAACACCGATCGAGGTGCCGATGGGAACTGCGACCATGGCTGTCGAAAGTGTCTCCAGAGATTAATAATCCCCCTTTTTATCCTTCGCGTGCCCCATTGTCTCCGGGAACCGACCCCATCTTCTGCGATGGACGGCATTCTCCGGTTGATCGATGAGCCAGCTTGACGTCCGCGGCTTCGATCGGGAACGGTGAAAATTAATTAAACGACCTAGCTACACGCCGCTAATCGCTTCGGCTATTCGTCGCTGTTGTAATTAAAACGGTCTTAACCTCGATCTGGAGTCGACTTCTGTTCGGCGAGGTGGACTGCGTTTAATGGGCGGTCTTAGGAAGAGCGATCGGTGGCGGTAAAAGAACAAGCGTAAGCATGAAAGAAGGATGACCGTGACGATCGGTCGTGACCGTTGAAGAAGGTAGACGACGAAAGTTTCGTGGACGAAAGTGGCTGTGTCTCGGGGCAGAATCGATTTATCACGTCGATCTCTGAACGGTGGTCGATTCGGACGAAGAAGGGATCGGTCGGTGGAACCACGGTGACTAGGACGAAATAGCGAGCCCGGGATATCGATCATGCCACGATACGGTTCTAATTGAGGGGAACCCTGGGAACGCGAGGCGTTTATTATGATTGCAAACTACGAAGGTGAAATATGGCCGGCCGAGATTGAACGCCGACGCGGCGGAACTCAAATCGGTAACGGCATACGAAACGCATAAATCGTGTATCGAACGGTGCAAATGAAGCCTAGGAGAATTTGAATATCAATGAACGATGAGGCGTGAAGTGTTTGGTCCTGGAGTTTGGCCAATTGAGTCAATATTATCTTGTTTACCTTTGAATTTATGCATATTCCAAGTTATCCAGGGTACACAGGAAAACAGTAAGGCTTTATAAGCTTGATGCGTGGAAAGAAACTATTCAACAATATTTTAGATTCGTGGGAATTTCTTCAAATTTGTTAAATAAATTCTTTCGAACCTATGGATAGTATAGGTGTTACTTCAGGAATTTAATTCTGTTAAGATGATATTTGAGAATCCTGTTTGAAACGTGAAGCACTTCGTTGCTGAAATATTGGGTTTCAATTATAATTGTAATTATAAATTACAATTTCGAGAAGATTTCGGAAGATTTATTTCGGCTATCCTTGATTGCGGAATATACGATTAAATCTATTGATATCCTAATCACTCCGATCATCAATCAGGGAAGACGGTTCTTACAAGAACTGCCAATCAGTTTGGAAAAGGGATGGGGCTGCAATCGCCATCCATCAATGCGCAGGGGTGGAAAGTGATTCTTTCCTAACTTGGGAAGAAGATACCCTCTCCAAAGAGATAAAGGAAAAATTGTGCAATAAAGCAATAAAATGACTGAGTGTCATTTTCAAGCTTTATACATTGTCAAAAAATTCTGATTTACCAAAAACCACATAACTAGCTTTCTGAAAGCCACCCCTATCGTATTGTAAATTCCAGGAACCAATCTGCAAATCAACTCCAATATAAAATTTGGGAGAAAAGAATCGAATGAGACAAACCTTCGCGGAAAATACTTTTCTCTCGTAGAAACAATATTTTTAATTTTTAAATATTAAAATATCCCTGTGTCTCGCAAAGTTAGTAAAATGAGTACACGCGTATAAATATTTAACGAACTCGCGCGGTATTAAAGCAGCACGCACTATCAACTTTTACCGTAAAAACCGATATACCGAGGAATGCTGAGCGATCAAAAAGCGATTAAGAAAGTTTTATCTCTTTATAGGGTGGCTGGGAGCAATGTCGACGGGAGTGGCTCTACTAGTTTCACCCGTAACAATAGCGTTTTGTCGGAGAAAAAGTACAAGACTCACCGCAGTTTTGGGTGGCCTCGTTACAGCACTCGGCTGTCTTTTCACTTCTTTCGCCTCGCAGTTCCACCAGTTGTTCTTCAGCTACGGCGCCGTGGTTGGTGAGTCACTGTAACAATGTAATAGCGATAAATTAAAAATCCCTGATCCTTTGTCTGACTTTTCGGGAAAAAAGAAAAAAGCTACGACAAAAGGTTCCACGACTCGTATAATTTCCCTTCTGAATCGATTAAACGCCACTTATATTTCGTCTCGAGCAATTGTGACTCGTCTATTACGAGTTTCCTTATGGGACTTCTACCCCTGAAATTCTTAATAATATTCTGAAGGAAGACGATTCGCGTGAATAATTCTCTGGGTAGAAGGCCACTTTTGAAATGAAATATTAAAGGAATAGCGTAACTTCAAGTTCATGAACTATATTTAATTACTTTCCAGGTATAGGGGTTGGCATGACGAGGGATTGCAGCACGTTAATGGTGGCGCAATATTTCAAGAGACGTAGAGAACTGGTCGAGATTTTTATCGTGTCCGGAAGTGGCCTTGGTATCGCAGTTATGTCGGCTTTTATAAAGGGAATGATTAGGTAACGTAGTACCAACTTCTTATCTGATTCTATCTGAACTGTCACGAGGAGTTTAATCGTCTCTCGTGTTAGCTTATCGATAACAATTATCTAGTGAAATACACTAAATTTTCTAAGAACGAAATTCGTGAAAATGAATTTTTCTTTTTTCCTAAAATGAAATATACGAAAAATTCTACCTTTCGATTTCAGCAAGATCGGCTGGCGTTTAGGTCTTCAGGCAGTGACGGGCGTAGTTTTCCTCACGTTCATCTTGGGCACATTTTACCGCAGTGCGTCCCTGTATCACCCGCAACGCAGAGCCATCCTGCACCTGAAAAATCAAAAGCGTAAAATTAAAGACAAGAACAAGACCGACGACGGGCCACCGTTCTTCGACTTCAGTACGCTGAAGAGCAAAACCGTAAGAATACTGCTGGTGTCCACTGGAATATCTGCCTTTGGAATCAACACTCCGATATTTTACTTGGTAAAATGCACGACAACACGTCGCATAATCAATTCGAACCGAAAAAAACAAAATGCCTATTTTCTGCACGCTTCGAAACAAAAATTTGCATAGATGCGATATTAAGATCCAACATTAACATGTCTCTTAATAAAAAGACACAGAGAAATGCGAAATTAATTATTTTTCGAACCGAGTATAGATTTTCAAACTTTTCGTTACATCATAGCATCATCAAGCAGAGAGGGAGCAATCCTTACGCTCTTTGAAATAAAAATTTATATAGATGCACTTTAGTAATACGAAGATATCGCTTAATAAAAAGAGACAGAGGAATGAAAAAAATATTTTTCCAAAGGAGCATACTTTTTAAACCTTTGGTTACCTCATAGACCTATCAAACAAGGAGAGAAGGCCTTACGCCTTTTGAAATAAAAATTTATGTAGATGCACTTTAATAATACGAAGATGCCGCTTAATGTTAAGAGGCAGAGGAATGGGAGAAAAGTGATTTCTCGAAATTTTTATTTCGTCACAGGCCCATCAGGCGGAGAAAGAAGGCCTCGGCGACACGGTGATCCTGCTTCAGGCTTATCTCGGCCTGGCCTGGACCCTCGGCTGCGTAGCCTTTGGCCTTTTGGTCGTGCATCGCAGCGTCGAATGCAGAATTGCGCGTCAGTATCTCACGCAAGCGGCGGTATTTGTATGCGGATTGTGCATTCTGGCCCTCACCGCGGTGCAGGGAAATTATCACGGATATGTGCTGTTCGCCTGGATTTACGGTACAGTAACCTCACTCGTAAACTCGCGTGTGTACGTCGAAATAAAAACCTCTGCCCCTATGAATCTACATCTAACTACTCCGTAATTTCACGAATTAATCTTCTCCCTTCTTTCCAATGCCGTAATTTATGCACCGGTTACACTGTGTGTTTAACTAGATCGTTTAATTAAGTCGTAACATCGTATCTTGCAGGCATCTTCTGCGGCGGCTACCATTACAGTCTGAAAATGTACACGTACGAGAGAGTGAGGGCGAGAAATTTCGCAAGAACGTGGGGCTTGGTTCAATGTTCCCAAGCTATCCCGATAGCAATTGGAGTTCCAATCTCTGGTAATCTTCGAGATATTTCGATTGCTTTGAAGATACTTCAAAATTTATCACTTTCAGGAATTATTACTAAAGAGCACGAGTGTTTGCAGGGTACATGAACATCGGCTATGGCGGAAAGGCCGGTTACTACTTCAGCTCGACCTGCGTTCTGGTAGGCAGTTTCACGCTGTTTTTCATAGACCTTCACAGAAGAAACTTGTCGAGGCATAAACACACCAGGTCAAACGGGACCAAGCACATCTGCGTTTCGGAGAGTTGCCCTCAGCGCCGCAAGTTGTCGTTCAGCCAAGAACCGGACAACGATGGCACCCACGTAGCTGCTGCCGGGGCTGCTGCAGCTGCTCTGGTCCTTGGTACCGAGATTGCACCAAATCCAGGTATTTATTTCGTTCCTTTCAACTTTACACGCGATACTAAAGTTTTATCGAACGATAAATTAAACACCGGAGCGAGCTAGTGAAAGTACCAACCACGTTTCAGGCGAACTGATCGACGGCCTAGCCCCGGAGAAACCCGAGTTAACCTGCATCTCCGAAGAAGGGATCGCGGACATGGATCTTCCCGACAACATGCTCGAGGATCTCGATTACATCGGCGATTGCATAACCTCGTGCAACAAGGTCGAGAACTACCTGATGCTGTCGGAGTTCGAGAACAATCTGATAGCCGAAATGCCGATCATCACGGACCGTCGAGGTCGAAGATGGTCCCTAGCTCGATCTAAGGGCGGTCAATCCAACGTGGATCGACTCCCGGCACCTCAACCGGCGATCGAAGAACCGGAACCCAAGCCTAAATGGCACGCGACGAATGTGCCTCCTAATAACAGAATGATCACGGTGATCGACGAGGCCAGCACGTAGCTCGATCGTCAACATCACAGCCGAGAGAAGGGAAAGATCCAAGGAGCCGTTGACACGCTCTCGAGGATGATTTCGGATGAGATTCGTTATAAATGATTACTCGAATTATTTTAAATTACGATCGTTCATTTTCTCGCATAAGTTGCGTGGCAAACTGCGAACGCGAAGGAGGAGTATTTTGCGAATTTTATACCGATATATTCGTTGATCGCAATGGTACAAAACGGATGGATATTGTTAGGCGATTGTTACGCGGTGCGTTTCGAAAGTGGGAAATTAGAAGAAAGGATAAAGTTGAGAGAGGGTTGGCAAATCTGAGAGGGTTGATAGGTCTAAGAGGCTGACTCTTCTCGTTATCGCGCTGCCTTCGATCGTCTGTCTCGTTTGTTCCTGTTTGATTTAAGGTACCGTTAGAGATCGTATTAGCTGATAGTTTGCGAACAGTGGCACGTCAATCTGGACAACGTAAGGGATTCCAGTAAGGGTCACTTAATTCGCGGTGCAATTAAGGACAATAACGTCGGCTTTCGACGAGAGGAACCACGGAAACGTTCCGTCCACATGGAGATAACCTCGACTCGCGTCGACGTCCTTTATTTAAGCTTCGTGCTAGTTCACTGCCACGCGTAGATGCACGAGTCAAACGATCCTTTGTCCGCGTGACGTCCGAATTTCAAACTTTCCGTGTCTCCGTAATTTCTTTTTTTGTTTTCTTTTGTCCGATATGTCCGACACGAAGTAAACGAGGATCGTACGACTCATGTCGGTGTAATAAAAGTCGTGACCTAGAGCCTTCTTCGAAGGATACTGCTTACACGTAGGCAACGCTAGCTAAAGATATCGAAACTAGTCCAAACGAAATTCGTATGCAGCGATAGATGGTATAGTATAGCGATACGAACATGTAGCCAGATACAAGAGTTTATCCTTGTACCGTCGCTCGAGCCATTTTGAGAGAATCCTACCCGCTGTGCAGATTTCTCTCTGTGATCGAGCGAACCGCGGCCGGTACAAACGCGAAGAGATAACGACACTATTTATTTATCAAACTATTTATATTAGAATTATACATACGCATGGCATGTACATATACACAGTGACGCGCTTATATACGTGATAAAAGAGCGTATACAGATGCGTGTGCTGTTATAACGTAGATTACCTTTAACTCCTTGTCCTACGGCGTCGAAGATCCCGATGGTGCGTGGCACAGTCAATAGGTCGGTCACAGGTCGAGTCACTTCGTGCGAACGCGACGAAGAACAACACGCAACTGAGTGTGAGACAGGAAATATCTGCGAAATTTAACCGCGAGCCTGTTCGAACCTGACGATGTTTACGTTTGATTCTACAAACCACGCCTTTGACCTATGTTACTGGTGTTTGGCTCGATTCCTCACACGGTATCGTAGACAAAGGAGTTAAGGTGCTCCGATATAGTTGACTAAGAACGATTTAAAAGCAACCGAATACCGAAGAGAAAATTTGTACAGGGAAATCAGACTGGTGTTTTATGGTTCTTTTCTTTTCCCTTTTCTTTTTTATTTAAGAAGATGATAACTTTATTCGAGAAAAATGTCAGTTCAAATTAGGAATACCGATGAATGGAAATTCATGGAATGTCATGGTAATCGGCAACCAGTCGTAATATTACTTTTAATAAGACGTTATTTTAATGACTCGAAAACCTGCCTGCGTAACTGGCGTTTAAGTTACGTTTATCGTATTACTGTTATCGCGGCGATAACACAAGGCTACTAGTCGAACGCGTTGTATTCGCAACGCGAGGAACAATAATTTATGAATCACTTGTTTATTACACGCTGCAACAACGGAAACGACACCGAATAAACTGCCTATATTGTAATATTGTAACGCTGTTAATACAAAAACGTGATTTTATCAAGTACCGCGTTGTTTCATTTACGATTTTACTCCTTATTACAATTTTATTCCCGCTGGAGGGGAAGTGAATAGCAATGAGAGATAAAGAAATTATTCACGGTAATTCGTACGAAATTCTTCCGGCACAATTAGATTTTCTTTCATTAACCTACTTTACGCATACACCACTCGCTGCAATTAACTTCTTAAAGCAGAGATAACGTTGCACATGGTTCGACTTGCAGCTCTTCCCACGACCAGGGACGTGAGTAAGTACCCGCGTTTCTTCGTTCCTCGAATATCTCAAATTAATGACTGCTCGGTAAAGGATTGTTTTCTTTCAATATATTGGAATGTCGGTCGTCTGAATTAATAGACAGACAAATTCGTTCGGTTGAATTTTGAATTATGTCAGAAATCGAGTGAAAATTGGAAATCTTTCAAACATACATTTTCTTACGTAAGTTTCAAATTTCTACTTTAAGTATACACGTACGTGACTCGGTCTACACTCCGGATAATTATTACATCGACTATGCAGATTTTCGTTAGACGAATGAATAAGTAATCAGAGGCGAATGGAATGCAAAATGAATAAAAAGGGAAGTGAATAATACGAATTGTTTTCTTCGACGAAACGAAGAGAAATTCGTTTTCTTTCCAATTAGGATCGCAGAGCTGCAGATGAAAGATGAATTACGCAATGGGAACAGTGCAGCCGAATGTTCCATTACGATACCGGTGTACACAAAGCCGATAATACGACGTTAATTACGAATTCTTGGTAGCCAGTAGTAAAACATTTGTTACGTGCATTGGCATGCGAGAATTATCGAACGCAACTCGGTGTGCAGCGACTACGCTTTATCGATAAATTCTAACTCGCTTTAGTCACGATCCGACCTCAGATGTGACCAATAAACCTGCGATTCGTACGATTTTCCACACGATTGCTATTTTCTTCCCTGCTTGCTGAACTTTGAATTCGGGATTTCTGAAACAGCCTAATAATAAATCGAACGCGAAGCAAATCTCTGCATATCGATCCTTCGATTCTTTGAAATCGTATAATAATTACAATCAATCGATCTCGTGTACGTACAGAAATTGATTGCGATACAGATTTTATATACATTTTATTGCAATTTGCAAAATTTGTTATCTTTGCAGTCCAGTTGAATTGGACAATAGCAACGTTGATCTTTCTATTTTCTGTAAGGTCAATTCCCGGATAATTTCTAAAAAGGTGATCGAGTCGTATGAAAATAAAAAGAGCTTGGACAAGAATGGGATCAGACGGTTAATTGCGGTTCAACGTAATCGTGTGCGTTAATCAGTGATCGACAGGTTGCGTAGGGCAAGAGGTGTGTTAGCAGCGCTGACGAGCAGTCGCTTCAAGGCACCCCATGAAGGTGCCTTCCTCGCGTAGCCTCAGTTAGTTTAAAAAGAATTCCAGCTGTCCGATTTGTCGAGGTAAGACGTCAGATTTCTGCGAAAAAATCCTACGAATCTCTCATATTCTTAGCTCAGACTAGATCTCAGATCGTTCATTTCTCGATCAAAAAGCAGTGCTGTTCTAATTGGCGAACTTTGACTATACCTTAGCAAAAACGCGATAATTGCTGCACGTGATAAATAACTCGATCGAGTGGAAATTTTGCATCTTGCTGCGAATGATGTAGATCGTGTTTTAAAATTCCTACTTTTCATTTGAAATATCTGCTTTGATTAATGCATCTGGGCTAAGATTTTAATTTCAATTCCTCGTTTGCATTTCTGCATGTCTTCGAGACGAGATAGACGTAAACAGGTGGTACTACCAGTGTTTAGTTGTCACGACTGTGCTTGATCATGGAAATCGAGACACCTGGAACGCGATAGTAACTTTTGATAAGGGATACGTTATTTTTCAGCGCTCCAGAACGAGCGAGGACGAGAATGCCCTACGGAAAGTTGCACGTTCTCCCGTTGAGCCTTTTTATCTTGATTCCAGTGACGTTTCTCATTACGTAAGTCTATCGTGGCAAATACAATTTCTAATAATAAAAGAAACAATTTTCTTTTAACTCCAATAAATCAAAAATTGCCAAATATGCTCTCTTTTAAAAATAAAAATCTACCCAAGGTAACTTCAACGATCAAATAACTACAAAATGTCTGAAAAATTATCGATGATTAGAATTATCTGTAGAAACAAATTTGAAGTTTCTTCGGTTCCTGGATTCAGCCTTGAAAGTGGATGAAAATGGAAGAAAGAGTCGAAGAATTTTATTTCCATAAATTATTCCTTCGAAGACACGGTGTCGAGCAATTCTCTGTCAAACAAGGATTTATCGGAACAGTGGTTCACGATAAAAAGCGTAATCGAAACGCGAGGAACTAATGCTCGATATGCTTGTTGGCTAGTTTACGGTCGATCAAGGCCATGGTATGAGAAACAACGACAGCCACGCGTTCTGTTTCTGACAGCATGGTGCAAATCGCGATTAGTTTGATTCATTATACTCCGCTGTGTACGCTTCACGGGGATCATTGTTCTGTAAATAAAACCGCTTTCAATCGCGCATGAGCGATTGAATGATTCGCAACATCGAAACGCATCATGCTCGATCGAAGTGCTCCTGCCGTTAAAGGAAAATTATACTGAATCTCGATGATTTTATCGCGATATTTCGCGTGCATGTTAATTTGCTCACCGAGATATCGAAGGTCAAAATTCTTCGATTCTCTTGCTAATTAGAAAAATTAGCCGAGTATTAAGAATTAAATTGTGTACTTCAAAATTTGATCTCCAATTCGCAACATCGCGTGTTGTATTTTATTATTTGCTAAGTTACGATCTTTAGTCTAATTATTCGAGTTAGAATCTTTTTAAATTAAATTTCGACTCGATTTAAATAATTTAAGAAATAAATCTTAACGTAATCCCAAGATGTAATTACTCGAGCTTTCGAATTAATCACGTTTCAGGTACACGATGTCGGTGCAGTGGGACCATGTGGTACCGGGATTTCCATACATATCGGAAACAGGCACCCTGTCTCCGGAATCCTGTATATTTGCCCAATTCCTTAATATAGCCGCGTTGCTCCGTAAATTTCGATCAGCATTACGTTGAAAAGTACCCGTTTATTCGTCGAATCCCGTTTAACGTCAGCGTACGTGTGTATTTTAGTCGCCTGTTGCGTGTACATCAGACATCGACAAGTTTCCCAATGGCAATTGGAAAGGGGTAACGATCTCGTTAGCAAGAAAGTCGTTGTTATGACGGCATGGTGCGGCGCCTTAGCCTGTTTCGGACTAGACATTTTGGCGAATTTTCAAGAAGCCCGGGTAGTCGCGGCTCACATGATCGGGGCAATGACGTGCTTCACAGCTGGAACCATTTACTTTTGCCTTCAGGTGCGGTATATATTTAATACCCGTTTATCCTTAGAATTACCAAATCAGTCGAGGTGGTTCTGACTGGTTACAGACTCTCGTTTCTCTAATTACCAATCACGCGTAATTGCTTTCGGTCGAGACTTCTGACTATTAAATATATTAACTCCTGCTATTAATTAAAAAGCAAAATACGTTTTAAAAAATTAGTTACGCCACTGAAGATAAGGAAACAGCTATTCGCATATATTATAATTAATATTCAACATTTTCAGACGTATCTGAGTCAGAAAATGGTGCCAGCAGTGAACGGAAGGATAGTGGTATACATTCGCGCAATTCTCTCGGTTCTGACGTTAATTCTAACCATCACCACGATCTTGCCCGGCTACATTTCAATGTTAGAGTTCCAAGGTAATGTTCCGACGTGGAATAAAAATTTCGAGACAGGAGTAAAAGGACGATGGAATAACGAGGCTCGCATGAGTTACAGGCAACGATTACAAGAAATGGCTGCCAACGGACGGTGGCTGGGGCTGGCACGTCGCTAGCGCCATTTCCGAATGGGTCCTCGCGATTGTTTATTGCATTTTCCTCCTCACCTTCGTGCCGGAGTTCCGATTAATCAACTTCGAGGATCCTGTGGTTACGGTACTTCTTCCTCGTTACATTAATTTTGCAATGAGTACAGGTATTTCGTCACGTCGTAGGTACGAGCAATTAACAGCGTATCCCGATTCATACTTTACAATGTCACGCCTCTCCTACGTGTTTACAGCCTCAAAGTGGCTACCCGATAATCGACGCGCGATTAATCTTATCGCGACGGAGTTGAATTAAAATACGAAGAAATTTACTTCTTAATAATCCCCGGTCTTCTGTTTTCAGCTGATATACCTAGACAAGAATCAAGATTTGAAATTGCCGCACAAGCTGAGCCCGCAGGTTCAAGATACTTAAAAATTCCACGAATGTTTACGCTGCTATTGAGTATTAAATTATGTTTCCTCTTTAATGTGCGCGATGCAAAATAATTTTAATTAATGCTACTTTCTATGTGCATCTTCCTTTTGCCTTTACCTCCCACGATTATCCCGACTGCTTAGCGCGTTACCCTGATTCGCAACCCTATTTGCCAACAGATGCCGACGTTTCGTTGTTCTGGTGGTCGATAAAGTCCGTCGCTTGAAGTAGCAAATCGCCTGATCGATCCAACAGACGAAGAATCTCGAATTTTTTGAAAAAAAAAAAGGATAGAATATCATACGAGATCGATCTCGAAAATTACAACGACAAATAATTGTCAACGTCTAATATTAAACCGAAATTTCTCTCGACTCTTCGTACATTCTCGTGAAAAGTGCGCTTCGTCGACGAACGTGATTTATCTCTCTTCCTATTCACTCGATCGAACCTGCTTCTGGTGATGCAGAAATTTTCCAGAAATCTTAACCTCGAGTGCTACCCGGGATCGAAGTACAGGAATGCTGTCCGCAGAAACATTTCCTACGCTTTAACCGAATTTAGAAGTCCTTGAGAATTAAGAGATTATTAAAGCAAGAAATATGTAAAAGGGATATATCGAAAATCCGTCACCCGGAAATTCCACGAAATACCCACGGGTCACCTAACCAAATCGACTTTCATCGAGAAACGAAGCCTGCAGCTGACAGACCAGGCTAGAGTTCAAGAAGTCCCGACTCGATAGTTTGGATTTTCCACGAATATCCGCGACTACAGAGAACCCGGGGTACATCTAAGTTGGTGGAAAAAGTAGAGACCCGGCAGAGACGTAAATTCGTTAGGAGAAATTCATTTGAGCAACGGTCGTAAAGCGAAACAGCGATTATCCGAGTAGGGTGCGCCGGCATCGATAAGCGGCACACGTATATACATTATCGAGACACGATCGCGGGTAGAACCAGGATAAACGTTTGTTGGAGAACGTCTGCCAGTAACGACGTCGGCGTCAGTCTCGTGGCGCAGCTGCTGAGAGCGCCGTACTCGCTGGCACAACATCGATCGCGCACAGTCGGCCATAACCTCTGCGATTCTGCTCGCTCTTCACCCTGGCCTCTCAAACAAAGGCTCGAGACTCGCGTGGGTGCAAGGAATCGGAAGAGAAAGAAGAACCGAGTGGGATTTCGCGTATATCTCTTCGTACACTATCAACGTGACAGTGAGGAGAGTGTCGGGTGCTGTTAGGTGCCGTCGAGTGCTATTGGGTGCTGTTGGGTGCGCTGAGAAGACCTTCAGCCGTGTGCAGCCCCTATCGAAAGAGTTTCCAGTTTCGGTGCAACGCGACGAATCGTGGACAGCTCGTGTCGAGGGGAAGAGGAAGACGGTGTGGAAGGTAGAGACGACGTTTTCGCGTCCACGTCGGTCAGAAGAGTCGACTGTTTTCGAGTGTCGTTGCTACGCGGTAAGGCTTCCCCTGGCATTTCGCAGCGAGGGTCCCCATCCCTGTGTGTCCCTAGACAACGCCCGCGTGAGAATATTTGCAACGAGCTGTCTCGTGCACGCGTTTCGAGGCGTGTCGTTCTTCAGTTGTCGACAAACTGTCGCGGTGATGTGTGCTACGGCCACTTGCTGCAACTTTCCTGCTTTGATATCACGCACGATATTTCTGGCGCGCAGTTCGTCGACTAGAGTCAATAGCGCACATGTGTCATTTGCATCGTTCTAATAGTCTCGCGTTCACACGAGTTATCGTATCGAGTTATCAAAAATAATTATTCCGGAGTTGTCCTGAATTCTCAAATATCCCCTGAGTGTATATACGTATACATAGGTGTATATGCCACGATAGAATCGAGATATTTATAATACCAAGTGTGAATCGAGCTATACTTACAGCTGGTTACTGGAGAAACAACGACGTCGAAAACAGAACGAGTTTATTTCCCACCGTGTAGGCTACCACGTGACACTTTGTTGCTTTTTTTTTTTTTTTAGTCAAGGGTACATAGATCGTGGGAGGAGGTGGATGGCAGTGGAACTGCAGTGCGGTGGCTCCATGCATCGTAGCGGCTGATTCCTACGGGGAAGCAAGTGGTATAAGAGGTCCAGCCTCTTGGAACAGACGAGCATGAGTGCTCGTGGCTCGTGGACGCGTGCAACGACGCGTGTGTCTCCTCGATAGCGACGTCGTTCGCTGACGTCGTCGCCTGACGTCATTGGTTCCGGCGGGAAAATCGACGATAACCGCAAACGCCCACTGGAAACATGGACAGAGAGGACTTCTTGGTCAACCTCCACTACCTGCCGATCATCCTGTTCATTTCGTTGCCTTCCGTTTTCATTTTGACGTAAGAGAATTATCACGAGTTACCACCATGATTCGTGTTACTCGACTATCATGCTGGCAATTCCTTTCATGCTTTCCTTTCTAATTGGCTCGGAGATATTTCTTTCCGGCAAAAATTCACCTACGCACATGCAGTAGCTGCTTGCGTTGATCAAGTCGGCTACCGAGTCCGAGCGCTTTCTTCTTTTAGTTTCGACAAAGAAACGAAACTTTGGGCGTCTGATTGTATGCAAAGTGCAACGGGAAGCATTCCTCGATTGAAAATTTGGATTGCAAATTGCACGAACCTCCATGACCAACCGCGAATGCTAGCTTGCGCGATTATTTTTCTTGGTAATGTTATGAGAAACGTATCGATATGGACGAAAGAAAATAGCCATTGCAAGGACAATAAAATTATACGTCTGATAACCCGAAGAAATATTAGATGGACCATATCTGATTCATACAACGTAAGCAGATAAAACGTCGAATTAGCATCTGCTGACGCATAATTCTCGCTAACGTGCATTACTTTGCATCCATTGAATATGCATATCACTTTCTAAAACTCCCGATTAACGCTTTGCTATATCTTCCTGCTAAAGAAAAGCGCACCGTCTATGGCTCATCTTCATTTTTCACCGTGCCATCGACGAAAAGTTTGTTGAAGCTTTACGAAGATTTATGACTCGATCAAAGACACCGGTTTATTTGGATTTTGCAGTTACGTAATAGCAGTGCTGTTGGGCCACGTGGAGGCGACTTTTCCTTACATCTCGGATACGGCTGCCTACGCACCGGAAAGCTGCATATTCGCCCAGTTTATCAACATGATCGCTATGTTCAGTGAGTGCACCGAGTCGACGACGAGTAGATTTGAAATTTTCGATACAGTCGGGGCAAGGAAATCGATTGACACCTCGCACATGGTACAGTGACCTCGATTCTCGTTCGCTAGGGAACAAGCGAGAGTTTCGTAGAACAGAAATAGCATTTGATTTCGAGGACGAACGTCGTCAAACTTGTTTCCATAAATTTCAAAAAATGGAAAAAGAGAGGTACACCGAAACTGGTGCGAATACCGGGTATGTGTCGACCGATGAAAATTTGTCATGCATTTTATCGATAAGAGACGATAAAAGGATCGTTGATATGATTTTGAATTATAATCGCGTTATGTAATTAAGGTGATATATTAATACCAGATAGTAGTAATTCCTGTTTCGTTTAATTATTGCAGTGTCATTCGTGATCTACATACGGTATTCCATAGTGAAGGAATGCTCTGATACCTACAATCTGCAAGCTTCTCTACCAAAATGGAATTACTGGGCTTTAATATTTGGCCTAACGTCAACCTTCGGCCTCACCGTGGTCGCGAATTTTCAAGAGACTTCCATGCTCGTAGTGCACTTTGTCGGTGCTCTTCTCTGCTTCGGTGGTGGCACCCTATACTTTTGGTCACAGGTACGTACCCTCTGTGGTAAGACTTATTTACGCAAAATTCTAAATCGACTTCTATTTACGCGAAAGCCGACATTCCGACGAGACCAACATAAAATCGACAATTCCTCTCTATAATTATCCCTCAGCTCCTGAGCTTCTTTCGTTGCTCAGCTTAATAACTACAAGCTTCCGCTCTGCTCGAGTAAAAATTCAATAATGCACATCCTTGGAAATTTTCCATTTCCCTTTAACAAAGAGTCGAACGCAGCTTCCACCTGTCTCGATGAAACAACGATAATTGAAACTTGTTAAAAGACCGTGGATGAACCGCTTAATGTCTCGTAATTGGATCTCGCTAAATGAAGTCTGATACGTGACTTGCGTAATTTGCTGGAAAGCTGATTTATCCACGGTCGCCATTGTCTTCGGTTAGCCAGTTCTTTCATGGCTCTCATTCTTCGCGCGTTTTGTTTCCAGGCTGTGTGTTCGTTCTACATGCATCCACTTGGATGTTCGTTGAGACTGGCGCATCTACGGACGGCATTGTCCACCTTTTGCACCGTTTGTTACACCGTGACCATCGTCACCGCAATACTGTCAAACTTTGCCTATGAGGGTTGGTTCGTTGCGTTTCCCTCGCCGATCTTCGCGCTCCTCTCTCGCGTATTAACACCCACGACCTTTGTTTTCAGGTAAGAACCCTCGAAAATGGCACAAGGAAGACGGTGGTTGGGAACTGCACGTGGCTAGTACGATCGCGGAGTGGATGTGCGCGACGGCATTCTGCGTGTACATTTTGACGTTCAGCAACGAATTTCGAAACATCAAACTGAGCCATCCGAAGGTAGATAAGGATAAATATTACGATAATTAGTCAAAGAGGATGAGAATTCCACGTGAACGTTCGCATCGAGTCAATGTACCCTGGAATGTTAGGGATGCGAGTTTTAGGATAGGGTGCGAGAGAAGGGTGAAGCCCCAGGTTTTGGATGGACTTTGAATGTCAGGGTAGACTGAACGTATTTAATGGAAGTACACTGTGTGCAAGATGCGTGCATGAGTCATTCAATGGAGGAGTGGCCATATAGAACAGACAAAGAGTGAGAGTCTCGCGTTATGAGTTTTAGTGCTGTGGCAGACAGTATAATTGAACCACTTACAAGCCAAATTGCACCTTATGAATCAATTAAAATTTAGTGCCATATCTTAGTGCGAATAAATTTCTACTCTTCCGTGCTTTCTAGCGCAATTTACACTTTGATTCGTAACTATTTTAATATAATTATTTATATTCTCACTCGGTTATAGATAGTAGCTGACGGATAACATTTCCTAGATATAATTAAGTTATTTTAGAAATTGTTCTATTTCTCTGATAGCAAGTTTAACGTATTCTTTTCGCACCCAGGTGATATACACCCTGAATCGAACAAGCCTGAGCACCGAGGCAATAAGTGAGAGCCAGGACTCCGTTGTAGGTCACAGTCGAGACCCAACAACGATTACTTGATCGCTCATAGGCAGAGGCGCCGGTGGTTACGTCAATCTCCTCTCTCACTCTCCAGTGAACACCCCGTGTCCCGGTTACAGGTACCGTGAATCTCGAGAAGCCCTTTTGGACGAAGTCGCGCCGCTTGTACCGACGACACCACCCGCGACCTGTGAGATCGAGGGGAGAACCGACGTCCTCTGCCCGGTGCAAATACACGTGCATGACCCGATGATACGCGAGCGCCGACGACAAACAAGCGAACAGGACGACGTGGAACAGACGCAGAAACGGGGTGAGGATCGTTCGAAGAATTGGATCGACCTGGATGAGAACGTCTTAGACGGCTACATACTGATAGACGATTCCTGTCTCGAATCCGGTATCGTACCCGACGAATCGCAGGAACTACCTTACCCAGAAGGGGCCATAGACATAGACGACGAGAACGACGACGCTAACAGCCACGGTAAAGACGAGTCTTCGATTTACAGCAGAGCGAGACGAGAAGGGTCGAGGATACTCAGAGAAGAATTCGATCAAAGCTCCACCTATCCACTGGCGAACAGCCACGAGAACGCTTACAAGGAATCCAGCAGTCACACCAGGTACACCGAGCTATACTCGGAATTGGCTATCAGGAATTATCTGGAGGCTAATCGCGACGAAGTCGGTAATTATTCCGTGGCCAACAGTCATGGCGATCACAGCATGTCATCGGAGAACAGAGAACGAAGCCTCAGGGAGAACGTAGAGACTGATCAGCTAGCCTGGGACACTAGACAAAATACCAACTACGAGGTAGCTAATAGTCACAGCAATTACAGGGTGTTTTACGATAGCCAAACGCAGCAGAGGGAGCTGTTGCAGGCGGTCGGTTGGCCGATAGAGTCCTGGAGAGAACATCTGATCGCTAATAACTACGTATTGGAAGACCAAAAGCAGCAGTCGGAGAATCCCGAGCACGTGGCTACCGACGAGTCCACGAAAACCAGGGTGCCGGAAGCGAGAAGTAATCCTAGCTCTGAACCAGCCTGCGATATCGAACAGTGTCTCGTCCAGATAGAGGAGAGTCTCTTGAACATCGAGCAGAATTTGCTACACGTGCAGGACCTCGATATACCGGAATTGAGGAATCTTTTGTACAAAAGTCCAAGCATCGAGAAAAGTCTTTACGACGTTCAGGACCTTCTCTATTCCGACGGTATCGTTCCTGTAATAAACAAGAGGAGGTCCTCGAACCACGCGTCTGACGACAAAGACGAGAACGAGGAAGAGGAGGAAGAGGAAGAGGAGGAAGAAGAAGTTTGGGAAGCTCGCAAGATAACCGTGAAAGACAACGACAACGAGGACGACGACGCTGGTGCTGGCGTTTTCGACGCCTCGAACGAAGAATCGTCAGACACGGCCAACATAGACGACAACAATCAATCGGGATCGATGGAAGATCGCTCGAACAACGACTGCGTGGACAACTCGACGATTTTTCGAGAAGAGGTCGCTGAAGATCCGAATTGCAACGAGAAGGCCATGAATTTCATTCCGAACAGCCTAAACAAAACTCTGCCTAGGAGAATCGTCCTCGACGAGACCAAGGAGAACATCAGGCTCTGTTCCTCGGGACCCGAGGAAACGACGTTGATCGACTACAACCTGAACACCACGTGCGCCGAGAAGAAGCTGTTCTGTCTCGACAAGTGTCACAGTAGGACGAACTCTTTGGACGAGAATTCGACGTTCTCGAATTTGGATTCCACTGACAAACGCGAGCCCGGGAAGAGCTCTCTGCAGAACTTGCTGTTCGAGTCGACGAACGGCAACTTCTTGGACTTTCCCGGGAAAGCGAGGTCGGAAGAAATGCTGCAGGCATCTCAGAACAGATATCCGAAAATGAACAAGAGGTCAGACGACAACCGTCGATCGATCTTGCAGACGAAACCGGAGGATTTTCGTAGGAAACTCGAGTCCATTGGTTCCAATCGACGATTCACCGAGCAGAAAAGCGTGAACGAGCAGAAGAGAGGAAAGATTGCGAAAGAATCGAGCGTAAACCTGCCGAATGCAAGCGAAAAGTCACCCAACAGAACCAGGCGTAGCACGGTCTCCGGCGACAAGGTTCAGGACAAGGACAGAGACTCGAATGGCGGTAAAAGTTCCGACAAGAGAAAGAGAAAGAAGATATCGAGCAGAAGTCAAAGTTCCTCGGAGAACGCGTTAGTGCCTAGCAAACTGATCTCTCTTTCGCTATCTCTTCTCCTCGCGGCTCTATTGCAAGCAGTCAGGTGTCTGACGGACCTCGTGGAGGACGCGTTCAGGTCCGTCAGCTGCGACAGAAGCGGCCTATTGCAATAACGCTATTCGCGAACGGTTGTCGTCCGGCACGAGAACCATTCATAGCATTAGTGGCATCCGCGAGATATCGCGTAAGAATGGTAACGTTAGATGGCACTAACTACCTTTATTTTTCGTCGCACTTCCACACGGATACTTCCTATCGAATACTTCCCGTCCAAGACCAGGTTTCTGTCAAGGTGACCGTCGTCCTGTTCTACCAGTAAGACCGACAGTAAGAATGTTCTTTCATCGGTGTTTAGGAATTTTTAGACTTTTCGCTCAGCCTTCTGAATGTGATTAGCGTTGCAGTGTCGAGTAAACCCGATGTGTATAAAACTACCGACCCGTTCGAACTCCGAAACGTACGTAGACATTAGCGATAGCCGAGAAGCATAGCAGACGTTCTACTTTATCGAACAACATTCACGAGATACGCGGAAATACCGTCAATAACGAAAAGCTGGATATTAATCGTAATCCGTGTCACCTATAATACTCACCTCGAACTTGCGACGTTTGCCATAGGTGTTTCCCTCGCAGAGTTCCATTGTAATTACCGATGACAACCAAAGCAACCGTCGCACGCGATCAATTCCGATTCCGTACAATTGATACAGACGACACGATTTTTCGAACGAATCGGACGCATGGTCCGTGCAATGTCATATCGTTATTAGAAATCCAACCATCACTCATGTCGGTATCACGCACGTGTGAACGTCGCTCTTCGGTTCTACCATCGATTCCACGAAATCACCGAACGGATCAAAGAATCGTATCGTCTGAACTAGCATCTAGCCAGGTCACCTTAGCAGACTACCCAGTGAAACTGGTCTTGGATCTCGCGGAGGGAGAAGGTCATCCTAATCCAGTGACTTCCGACCACGATGAACCTATGATTTGCAACCATAAACGTCCAGAAGCTGCAGCTGATGTCTGTGATAAACGCTATGCTTACGACCCACGATTATGTTTTTACACGATACGCTTGCAATACGAGAAAAATTTTAATCGTAGGTAAAGATACGACTCGTTCGTTGATATACACGCTCGTTCAATAAGAATCCGCAGCCTTCAGGCGGAGAAGGAAGACAGACATTTTCCCTATTTTTTCTTCGTTTTAACCTGTTCTTATCTTCTTTCCTTTATTCGTATCATCGAGAATCCGATGGAATGGTGCTATCGCGTGCAACCGCCGAGACGCGAAAAGTTCGCGCAGAAACGAAAGCGAGGATAGCGTCCCATTGGGACGCGATCAGAACTTTCTACGAGCTTCCAGAGAAGGTGTTTACGGATCGCTAGACGGGTATGTGCCAGAAACGATGACACGGCGTGAAACGATAGTGCACGATAATAGAAAGAAGAATGCCGCAGATAAGTCTTATCGATGGAGCAAAGTACGGGCTAAGCATGTTACGGTATTTAGCACCGCGTACGTAACGTTCTAAAGTGCCTAAAACTCGTCGCGTATCGCGGGTACGCGAGGTGCAGTACATATTTGTCTAATTGATTAAACTTTAATCTAACGATTTAACGCTACTTATGTCTACCTATCGTAAGCCTCTTTTTTCAAGGTGTAACACGTTGCTGAGAGGACGAGGAAAAAAGTAATATATATGATAAGAAAAGGAGAGAAAAAAAAAACAGAAAATAAAGAAAAGCGGAGCAAGCTTGCGAGAACGCTTACAAACGCGTTTGTAATCGCTTCTGTGTGTGAATCACTTTCATCCCATCCCCGAGTACTCGTCCTTCCCTGTCGTTCCGCGCGGCCATAAGCACAAAGGTCGAAGTTTAGACCCCAGAGATGGGCAAATTAATTTCACCGTGCCAGAGATGATCGGGTTCCAATAAGAAACTTTCCGACCAAACTCGCGAATCCATTTTGGCAAAGTTCATCCACGCTTATGATATTCGCGAACCTCCAACATCGTCGGGGCATACCTATTCTTGAAAGTGAAAAATCTCCCGACTCGGTTTCGTTTGTTTATATGCACTCGGGTAAAGAGATCATCCTTCTTTCAGGTAAACTGATGTAAGAGGATTAAAGTCAGTTTCGTTCCACACAGGTACACGCAACATAGAGATTTAACATCTGACTCTCCAAGCTGGGTCTTTCGAATTTTATTTTCATAAATCTCCTTTCTTCCTTACAACTCTTCCCTTTTATTCGTGCATCCTATTCATTCACCCCTTCACTCGTTTTCTTTATTCCACACACTCTACAGTTTCAAATAGTTAGCCTTAGAAGTCTCAAATCTCAAGTCTCTCTAAATAAAATTTCCCGACAAATTCATTTTTATCTCCAAGGAATACAGTCGCTCCTACGATTGTTCGATGAATTAAGAAAAATCGCCAAAGATCGATGAATCTGTAAAAGATAGCATCCCCGAGCTGCAATTACATCGCGCGACAGTTGCTCTTGACGGAGAATCGCGTTAGCCCCGCGACTTTTTTCATCCCGACAGCATCCCCTCGGATCACCGAGCTTCACCATGAGATCACGAGGAAAACTCGCGTTACTGCACAGTTCACAATTCGCATCCACGAAGAGACGCACGGGGCGAGAGCAGTGTCGATCGATACCCGCTCATCGCGTATGACAACGGAGGTCGAGGCTATAGGAGCAGAACTCTAACTTCCGAACGTTTCCACGGTCCATACACGACCTCGTGCACCGGGACACGCGTGCAGCCTGATTAACGCGAGATTCCCCCATGTTCTCGACCCTTATCCACTAGATCGTTAATTTCAATTAACACCTGACCATCGGTGACCGGCTGCAACGATCACCGATACCGAGAACCAACTCTCGAACAGCGGCTACCCTAAATATAACGAGAGAACGATCGATCGTAGTTGCCTTTGCTACTTCGCCACTCCCGCCCCTCGTTCTTTGATTTAATTGACACGACAGATTAACTCGATTCCCACGTTGACTCATTCAACGGCTGACAATCACTCGCGACGTACTATCAGCGATTTCAGTCGCTGGACAAAATAAAATCTGCCATTGATTCCCGCGTTTGACAGAACTCGGAACAGCTGCGGTGGAATTGCTCCATCGGGACGTGATCGGCCATTCCCGAACAAGGCCGCCGTGCCGAAAGGGTTGATCAATCCCATGGACCCTCGTTAGAAGTCTGCGAAACTTTCAGCACGAAAGAGTTCGATGCGATCAGGCTGACAATCCGATCACGTTTGATTCGTCCGGCAAAGACGCCGCTTCATATTCATGCGGACCTGTCTCCGCTAGAATTTTCAATTAAGATCCACGGATCCAGTCCGCGAACGCGGAACACACTCGGAATACATTAAAACGCTGCGACAACGGGGCCAACGAGCGGCAGCTTTCGTACAGAGCTTTACGGCCGTTCTCGAACGGTTTACGAAGTTCTCGAGCCCCGTCTCATCCTACCGTGAGCGGATATTGGCCACGGCAAGGGCCGTCCATAACCGCGGCGATATTGCCATTTCGTCGGATATTTACTGCCCGCCGCTATATCAGGACAAATAATATTCTTAGGGCTCGTCTCCCCGCGGAATATCAATCGTTTAGAAAGCCATCGCGATCCTACTCGCTCTTGCGCACCCGTGATAGCGACGTAAAGAGCGCATTTATAGGAGACCAGTCTCCAGATGTTCCTCGCCTAATGCTGAAATATACCACCGGTGACAATAAAATCGAACTTCTCGTTGGATAAATCACTGCCGGAATCGGTGGAATCGCCGGAAGGCCTCCGACGCAGCGACCGAACGCCTGGCTCACAGCTATCCGTGAGAGATCCATGAGGGATCCATAAGGGAACCGTGGAGGCTGCGCGAGTACCATTCTACGGTTCTCGATTTTCAGCGATACGTTGGGATTACGGCGAATCGTGGAGCAAGATGGCGGCAAAAACGGGTATCCCGTGGCAGAAGGGCAGAGCTATAACGAAATTCGGTGGATGGTGGGAGCGTGTGATCGTGTGCTGATGCAGTCGCAGCTTGAGGTCGTCATTTGCATGACTCTGTGTTGCACGAACTGAGATATCGTTCTTAAATTGCCGTCGTTACCATTTGACTTGGAACTGATTGCGCCAATTCAGCGACCGTCTCGGTAATAGAGCCGCTGCAAGTTTGTATCTAGATTTTGGCTATCGCGAAAATGGAGTCGGGAGACGTTGCCTAAGCGTTTATGCACCATGCGTCCTCGAGTTTGCAGCTGGTTGCGCTTCCTATGAAAAGCGTTTTCTAATTTCCTACATGCACGTGTTATCTCGCATTTTTCTTCTCTTTTTCTGCCACGAAAATAAGCGTTATTAATTATAGCAGATAAGCGATTTTAAGCTGAAGTTCCGAGCTTATCGCACGAACATTTAGAATGACATGCACGATCTCGTAAGTATATCTCGATGGCAATTAGAGCTCGATTTAAGCACTTACCGTCGAAACGATGACGTCAAATGTAATTTGAAATATTATTTCGCAATTTATTAAATCATCGAAATTGAACGGAAAGGTATAATTCTCGTGTAATTACTTCTTTCTAAATAATTTTTCGCATTTTCTCTTATTATCGATCCTCCGTGTATATTCAAACGAGTCGTTGGTAATAAATCATCGCACGCGTCTAATTTTTCAGAAATTAATCCGACAACTGGTCGTAATACCAAACTTACAGTCTACTTTTTATTCAAATCGACTTATCAAGTTCCCTCTAACCCCGCATTATAATCCGTACCGTCGCGAGATTAGTTGACGCTGGATTTCGCTGCGTAATGCAAAATTCTGTCGTGGTTTCGCCGCATTACCTGACAACACTCCACTTTGCAGTCCATAAATTTCAAGCAGATGATTAAAGCAGAATCGCGACGCGCACCTTTTTGATACCGGGATTAATGTACAACACGCGCGATTGTTATTAGGGAACCTCGCGGTAGAAACGGATTGTAGGAACGGATTGTAGAAACGGATTGTAGAAACGGATTGTAGAAACGGATTCACGGGTGGAAATGTAATAAAACGGGAAGCGTTGCTGTTGCGGTTAAAGGAACGTAGGGAAGCCATTCGCTTTACGTGGCTAGAATCAACATCGCCAGACCGCTATCTTCATAATCGCGGTTTAAAAAATATTTTTCCAGCTGGAAAGTAGGTCCTCCCGTTTTCGAAGATAATACGCTCGATTTACGCGTGGCGGTTCACTCGAGCGAAAATACGTCGCGGTACTTTTTGAGAGCAGAAACGCGGAGGCACTTGCAAGTATTCGGAATTGATAACTCACCATGTGGAACGAGTGATTCGTCGACGTTAAATGAAACTAAAACACGGCGTAATTTTATAGGAAGTAGCCGAATTTAATATTCATCAAAGCGTTCGAGTGCAGCGTCGAATGTCTAAAAAGGAACAGAGGGGAACTCGTTAATTTTAGCGTCCCAATTACCAATTAGGGAACAGAATCTGCTTGAAACCCGGTACAAGAAGATACGCAATTTATGAGTCACTCGGAGGCTTTTTCGAACCTAAAGTTAAAGACCGAATTTAAATACTTGAGCAAAGGCTTTTTAGCTACCTGTCGACGTCCGTGAAAAAAGACCAGCAGACGTTCCGTTCCATTAACGAGCATCGAACGAAACGTCGATTTTCAGTCGATATTAATGAAAAGAAAGGAGGCGGGCTTAAAGGGGTTGGAGAAGAACGTCGATCGAATCTCGTGGATACCAGGTCCAACGGGGGTTGATTCCGCTTTCGACGCCGCCGTCGAAGAAATTCTTTACCAGTGACATTCGCGACATGTCCACGACACTCGGCAGCTCGTAACGCGAGCAATATGCGAGAACTCGACAGCGAATTGCAGAGCATCTCTGCGTTAAGTTTCTAGGAGATAGTTCCAGCTAGTACCAAAAGTCCAATGGGACACGTGCAGAAAATGGAACCAACTTTCAGCTGAATTCGACGATTTTAGAAGAACATTGCTAGAATTCTTTTCTCGTCTCGAGGATATTCAACTTGGACGATACGCTTCTCCTGTAGTCATCAACGAGCAATTTCATTCACCACCTATGTTCCACGTCGGTGAAAAAATGTGAGTCTAGAAAGTAAGAAGCGAAGCAAGATTTGCGAATTTTTGCATCCTATATTCTTCATCTTTCGAAGTACCTGGATTGTTAATTTTTAATTTTGATATACCTGTGTTTGGAAAGAAGTTGTTTCTTAATGTTCCTCGACAAATAAACAACGAATTTACACGTTGCGAAAAAGGGAATTGGAATGATTTTGCTGGTAGAAAGCAGGGAAAAGGGGAAATAAAGTAGGTGTAGAGACGAGGCTTTTGGATTTGATAAACAGGAGAGATTGAAGAGGGAAAAATATGCGAGTCGAACGCTTTGACGATCCGCATAGGTGCTGTTTAAAGGAGTAATTGAGATAATATTCTCTTTTTCACCTCTTTCAGCGGCCTGCGCGTAAAGCATGCAAATGTTTACTTGTTTAGTGGGTAACACCTTTAGTAACAGGTTTATGCGATGGAATTGGTTATCGAAAGTTTCTGAGAGAGCAATTTCAAGTTTTGAAAACTGTTCGCTTGTGTTCCATCGTCGGTTCTGAATATAATGTGCGATGCAAAGAACGAAGCTGTTATTCCACCGTTAGACATCTCGAAGGTGACAATCCATGATTTTAACGGACCATTTCAATTGCGCGAAATTCCGATATTAGACATCTCGGGTGAATGAAAATTCCGATTAAAATCTTTTGTCGCGTTCCCGTTCCGTGGCGCTCGGAAACCTGTTTTCGTTAAAGATCGACACACAGAGAAACCGAGAGTGTCTCGAAAAGGGGAACGATTTACGATTTTCCTGCCTGCTGTCAAAGGGTACAAAAAGCTCGCGATCAAAGTCTGCCTGCCTTTCGTACCTCGTTGTTCGTCCTGTTTACAAATAAATAGAAGAACCGTTCAAAGCCTTTCAGGAATCGCCACGTCTTTGAGCTAAAGAGATCTCGACGTCAGAGTCGGCAGAAGTGAGACTCGAGCCGTATAATCCAGAAACCAGATGCGAACTAAAAGATATTATTTCCCGGAGGCTTTTTAAGCCGACCAAGAAACAAACTAGAGCTCTCGCGACGATTCGAAACGCGATGTGACGAGGCTCAGTGGGCCACGGATCTTAGGACATCGTATATACAAAGACTTATTACAAATTCGCAGAGACGGCCGGAACACAATGAACGTCTTAATGGGACAATCTTCGTAATGACCGGTGCCCTAGAAACGAAGGTTGACGAAAAATAAATTAAAATGTCGGGATGGTAATCGAGAAGGGTAAATTAAACGAGTCGTCATCAAGGTACTTCGCGTCTCGCTAAATTTTTCAAAGCGTCACGGGATGCTCCAAGTATAATACGCGTCGTCGTACCTACGCTTGGAAACCGGTGTACGTTTCTATGTTCCGCTTTTTCGAGCCGCGTGAAAAATTGAATTTTCCTAGCAACCAGTGTCGTCTCTTTCGTTAAAAATTTCCCTCGTATTCTTACAAATCCGCCGAGTTGGCCCAATTCCGCGTTATTCGTCATCCGAATCGTGATTTTCGTCTCGTTGTCCAGTTGTTGCCGATGACACGTACGAACGAATGAAATAACGAGCATAGCTCGACATCCGTCCGAAATATTTTGCAAAAGGGAATGCGAGTGTCCCAGGCCAGCCTCAGCCTGCATCCCAGAAGCTTTGTGCAGCCGCTGTGCAATGCATGCAGCGAACGTGCATCGGTATGCTGGAAATCTTGCGGAATTAAAGCTACGCTGACGAGCTTGCATTATCACGCTAGCCAGTATTCTCTTCGATGAATGAGCGTTTGCAACTGTTTGGCCATGTTCAAACCATTGTCGTCCTCGAGTTTAATCGCCTTGGATGCTTGGACGACGTTGGGTTACTTTCGCCGTAGGTGAAGTTTCTCTGTACCCGCGAGCAAGTCGCCTAACAATCGGTGCAACGACGCGTGACACGATTAATTATTCGTGAATGGCTACGTGGCTGGCTCTCTCTGCCGGCACGGTCGTTTCTCGGTTCTACTAATTAATTTTCGAATACGCCTGGCTAATTATTCGTGACTCGTTTCGTACTTTGGCAATCTTCGATGCACGTGGTACTAAAACCGTGCATACACGTACCATGACACGGTACGTAGTCACCGTAAATGCCGAAAGTGTGCTCCATCGGAATCGTTTCGGGTAGCATTAGCCGCTTTTGATGGCCATTTTATCGTAGTTCGCTGAAGTTGTTACAGGGGAATACATAATTCATGATTCTCCAAAGTCGACGATTTGTTATCCGGTTACCTTGTCCGCGTTAAAGCGCAGCATTGTTACGCGAAAAATCTAAAAGCATCCGAAAGAATCAAAGCCTTTCGCGTCAGCTTTCTTTTCATCGTACTTTCGTCGACTTTCGTCGACTTTCGTCCTGTCTTTTTCTCCCCTTTTCATGCTCTTCCCTCTATCTCGCTTCCTCGATATTTTTTTCCATTTTTTTCTTTCCCTTTTTCTTTTTTTTTTTTTTTGCTATTTGAATCTCTCGTTTACGTGGGCTGCTTTCTTTCTTTTAGCACGCGAAAACTGTCGCTTCAGCGTCGTGGCTAATGACAAAAAAACCGACGAAAAGTTCTCGTTAGCGTCCAGGATGAAATCGATACACACTTTCGTCTCGACATTTCGATGGAAACTGCTGCAAGGACAGGGAGAGCCGGATCGCGGAAAAAGCGCGGCTTCGCAGGAATATCCGAGAATTTCATTAAATGCTCGTAATAGAGCCGCGAATACCTTATTTCTTCCCGATACCACTTTCCATCGATTTCCAGACTATTTTCAGTCCGTCTTTCCCTCCGCGGATGCATTTCTGCGTTGAAATATGCGCCGCCATTGACGGAAGACTAATTTAAAAATGGCCGACGGGGAAGAGCTTCGAAATCTTTTGAATAATGTTCATAGCTCTTTTCACGTGACGCTATCACCGCGATATAGACATATTGTGATAAAGCCAGCCAAGCGAACCGAATTATCTGCACGTTGTTCCAGCCATATTGGATACTGCGAATTAAAACAGGCAAAATAAACATATTTCCATTTCACGTATCGATGGAATAAAAATTCAATTCCCTTGGCATTCGTTTCAGCGAATTTCCCTTTTTCTTCTTCTCGCATTCATAATTTAATCATTCCACGATAACGTTTACTCCGATTCTTTTAATTTTCCGTCTGAATTACTGTTTCACGTAATTTCGTTGTAATTTTCCTCGCTTTGTCAACGATAAATTGAAGATTAATACGAATATTACATATATTTCTCGAAAATATATAAATGCTGCGTAGGAGTATGGGACGTTTAAGTTATTTAACGTCGATGAATTCAAAGATGAAACTTTATCGGTAATAAAACGGAATCGATTATATCTTTGAAATAAAAATACTCGCACGCTGTGACACAAAGGAAAGCAAACTGAAATATTTTCCAATCGACGGGTACCGAACACGCACGATATTTAAAGCGAGATGTTCGATAAGCAGTCGATCCTTTTCATCGTTGTGACGGACGCGGTACTCTCGTTTAAAACTTCGAATAAATGTTCAATGCCTTTTATCGGGCACCTTTGCACAATACCAGCTGAAATTGTTGCTCAATACGATTGTAATTCGGTGAAATTACTCGAAGAACGAGCTGGCTGTGTTCTGTACATTCTCATACGTTTCACAATCGCGTCGATGCGCGAATACTCCGTGCAAGTGTACACTGTCATGTGACAACCATATGTCTAATTGAAAATTGATAACTTTTATACGATAGTGGTTTCCAATACAGATTATTGGCATGTAGCAGTTCGCGTTATATCAGTGTTAAATTCACTTACGTTCGTTAGAATTAAGCTGCTCACTCGCCATTTGAATCTCCCGTCTTCCATAGCAGGATATTTTACGCGGAAAATAAAAATCGGAATTTCCACGTATTTTTCGAGCACGAACTGCGACATATTTTTTAGAATTTATATGGAATAATTCGATTCGAGATAGAAAGCAATTCGAATGGAACGAAATAAAAATTGATAAAACTCGACGTTATTTCGGATAACGACTAGAGTCGTATAAGTTACGATCAATGCGAATTACGATTCTTTATGAGTTCCGTAATAAGCAGTTAGCCGCAGACGTTTTAACCCTAAATCCTTCTCTACCGAGTCTAAGAAGCTGTCCAACCGACGAGAACCCTCGTAGCATCCATCCAGGGAGAGGCTCGAGTGTTTACGACGCATATTTTCGAGCCTACTTTATGCTCCGGCACGAAGTACACCTAAAATCGTTCGCCTGTCTTGAAGCCGACGCTCGCCAAACAACGTGCACAAATTTCTGGCCTGCTATCATGACGGAACTTTAACAAAGACCACCCAAAGTTAGAAAACTGTTCGAACGGCCGGCCCTCCAGCAGCGTTACCGTTAAGGAAAATCCACGGAGATTGTTACCGGGCTACGTGGAAATTGTTCCCGGGCACGAAGCGGAAAGAAATTTCAAAGTGGAAATCGTATCGAAAACAAAACGAGCACGCTTCGAATATAAGTTCCGTAAAGGCCGACTTAGAAGAGAGCCCGCGTACCTTCTGATATTTTCATCCGATGAAAACTTTGCCGGCAAGAAATATTACAGATGTAAAACGGGGTGAAACTGCTGCACGGACGCGAGAACGTATCCAAGATCGATCCCGTATTGTTCCACCCTCCGCTCCAATCGACGTAGTTTAATTAGGATAATAGAACAGGCCACGGGAGTCGATTCTAATTTCATTTAAAGTTCCACCCACCTCTTAATTACCTGCCGATTCCGCCCGTCGAGAGTAGCGTCGATTAAAAGCAAACAGGAGAGAGAAACGGCGAGAAATCGGAATGACAGCGAACGAGTGGTGCTGTGCCACACTGCGACCACCGGGATTTAGCGAAACGGAGAACCGGATGGATCGTCGAAGGGGTCAGATAGAGTTTCAGGGTGTCGCGTTGCGACGCCAATAATCTCGGGACAAGTTCATCGAAAACGAAGCTTCCTCGTCGACGGCGGAACGGAGGCGGATGATAATGGAAGCCGAGGGAGCGGAGACACCGGAGAAGCTGGGACGGAAAGGACGAGGGTGGAAAAGAGGACGAGGGACGCCGGAAGCGACGATTCGTCGCTGTCGAGAACAGGAGCGCGATGGAGGCCAGCCTACGACGCTACACCGAGGTGAAGAAACGCGAAGAACGCGTGGAACTCGTCCTCGTAGCCCTGGTCCGCGAATCCTCGAGAACGTATGCGCGTTTCGAGGTACGTCGTACGTTTGCGTTCCTTAAAATACGTCACCTTGCTCCGGCAATTAGCGCGAGGCACGCAAATGGCCCTTGCTAAGCTGCTGAACGACGTGGAACGCAAAGTTCAAGGATACGAGGTCTGCGCGATACGCCGTCGAGCTCATTGTTTAGAACTGAAGTGTAAGAGATAATCAGCGGGACTAGGGCAAACGAGCACACCGTGGAACGCGTTAACGTTTCGACGCTGATGGCTAACGATAGGGGTCGCTTCCGCTGGATTTATTCGACGCTCGTGGATAGAGCGTAGATCGGATGTTAATTAACGACGTGCTAGGCAGACGCGTTTTTTCGCCGGTGCAGTGGTCGAATTAATTAGAGGAACACGCGAGAGTGGAAAATAATCCGGCTGATAAGGATGAGGATCGGATGACCCAATTCCAGAATCGGGTATCCGGCTAATCTCGAAATCCCTTCATTATTAAATACCTATTCTCAGCGCGATGGTATTCTCCTACGATTATACATAATGAGATAGAACAAGGCTGCGATCATCCTGGACGATTCTTCAGAACTATCGGATAAAATTCAGCCTCGATCCCGTCGCATAACCTTCGAGTCGTCTGTGCGATTTGCGGCCTGGACATGAATCGTATTACGACCCAGTGGTCTAATTACCCGAAGGAACACTTCGGACCTGTGATTTTTTAAAAAGCTGCAGTTCGAGTGCTCAATTTAATTAAACCCGATATATACATTGAACTACGTAAATATGTCTGGTTGACAAGCGAGTTTTCCAGATGGATCGTTAAAATGAGAAAGGAAAAACAAGGCGAAATTAGAGTTATACAAGGTAAATATGATCGTTCGAGGGATGAAACCGAATCGTTGAGGAAATTAAGCCGAGGTTATTCCCGAATCGTGACTTTCGTATCCCCGCAATCGAGCCCCGCTCGTTAACTCGTTCCCAATTCTATCGATCCACGTAAAAATGGGTGTTCTTACTTTGCGACTCCTGTCACACAGCCATTCATTTCTTAGCCTCTCGGGTGCAACGCGGCCGATGCACGAGGACGGTGCCTGCAGGTGGCCCGTGTTCACCCATGTAAAATGTAAAGAAAGCCGCCTTTTGCATTATTTCACGTAACACTTGCTCCCGGCTCCCGTGCCACGGAAACCAGGTTTCCCTGTTACCCCTTTCTCTGTCTTTCCCTTGTTCATCGTGTAATCGGCTACGGCTACGTGGCTCAACGCGGAAATACCTATTGCACGGTGACTTCGTGGTCGAACCAGTTGACCACGTTGTGTCCAGTAGCTAAATTGCGCCACTGTCTGCAAAACGTACCGAGAAATTTCCTGGCTATTCCGTAAACACGAAACGGGACATGGGCAAATAAAACTGGTGGACCGGGAATCGCGTGAGACAACTTGCTTAGTTAGGCTAACTCGTACGATGATTTTAGAGATGCTACGTGGTCTCGAATTGGACTAACGAATTGGTGACAATGGGTGCACAGAAATCTGGGATCTGGTGACGTTCTGTCTCTTTTTCATGGGAACCGGATCAAGGATGAGGTGTGCGTGGTTCATGCGGGTTTGCGGTTTGAATCTCTCGTCGTCCTAGGTTTCTTTTCATACCAAAACTATCAGAAGTGGTAGTTTCAAAATTTTTATTTTTCTAGTCGACGAAAACACGTACTTCTTGTTTATCTTCTTGATATTAGAGAACTACTTAACGCGGTATCTGATGCAATTAGTACACATAGTATATAGAGGACAAAATCCATGATCAATAGAGAACTGTATCATCAGACATAATTGTACACTTTATCAGAAAATAATCGACTCGAGTGTTAAAGATAACAAGAAGCACTTATCGGGTGCTATTTCAGGAAAAACATCGTTCAACGATATTTACTGAAAGCTGACTTGCCACTGACATTTTTCACGAGGGATTCTAATTCCTGGACCTTCGATGCTTACGGGTGGAGCGGTCGAATCTACTCTGTAATACCCAACTACCTTTCGGTTGCCTAGCTGCCGTGAACATCGTCCAGTCTGTGGTCAGTCAGTGGTCACTGGTGGTCACAGGGTGGTCACTTTCTCCAAAATTGTTCCAGGCAATTGCCTTACCTATGATGGACGATTTCGAGGCTTTGCTTTCCGTTCCAACGACCTTGGGTCGCCAATGGTCATGGCGAACCGATAACGGGAAATAATCAACCCGTAGGCTTTTCGCGACAGTTCACTGGGATACTACTCTGTCCCGATGAAATTGGATCTTAGAAAAATTTCCACATTCGGGGTCGCAATCCCATCACGAGGACTATGCGAGGGGAATAATTCTATCAGCGGCAGAATCGATCTTCCGTGTAAGGTGGAATTCGAGTGATACAAGAAAGAGCACGAAGACATCGAGGAACGAGTTCTGGTGATAGAAAAATGGCAGTAAAAAGGAAATTCTCGCGATGAAAAAAGGAATTCGAGCGACATAAAAGGAAGAGATATAAACTGAAGGTATAAGAAGAGATAACTAAATAACTGGAGAACTCTCGAGCGATTCGAGTAGCAGTCGTGTTTGCTAATTTGAAGGATATTACGTAGACTGCCGCTGCGATAAGATTGAGATATTTCTGTAACAGCGGTAACGGAAAGTGATGAGTCGTAAAATTTCCTGTTATATGTCTTCGGTTCTAGGGCAACCTTGACCTATTCGCATTCTTCAATCAAACGTTATCCTTTCAGCGACTGACCTTTTCCTTATCTCTCACGTTCAAATTCAGACTATCGATCTATTACCAGCCACGCCTATTTTCTTCTTTCAAGGATTTACCACCGCCAGCAACGATTTTCTGCTTCGCCGCTATCGCTCACTGTTATCTACATTACCGTCGTTACATACGCGAAACGTCACAAACATATTTTTCAAAACTGCCGAAGGAAGGAGTAGCTCCCGTTCTCGACAATTTGTACGGCTTACTCCACTCAAGATTTATAACGAAACTCCATCCGACCATCTCGAACCGCCAAGAAAACTTTCCCATGCACGCCTGATGCAATATTAATCTTGCCGTTTCATCGTGGGACCATCCGGATACCAGACGTCGCGAAGTATTCACGACCCTCTGTCCTCCACAATGCGTCTTCCGCTTTGCGTACAGCCTCTGGATGCACGTAATCGTCGGAACGTCTGGTTCCACAAGCTCGACTTCCATAAATCCCATGGAATTTATCGAATCGTATAACCGTGCCATGTTACGTTCGACGTGAACGTCACGGCTCCTACGTGACCGACAGAAATTCGTCGGTATTCTGTATTATTCATACGCAGCTTCCGCGTTTCGAATCCTCGAAATTTGACTTTAATATTGACGGTTCATTAATGGCGGCTCGTAATGTCATCCGAATTTTCATCGTCCCGCATCAAGTATGACCGTTTCGGAGGTCCACGTATAAAAGCGTTCTCGGAATATTATTTCTTGAAATAATCGTAAAAAATTATCGAAAATTTGATAGACGGAAATATTTCTCTTGCGAACGGAGTAAACATGTTCAGTTTCCAACGATTCATAGATGAATAACGCTTATCGGCTGTAATCGTCGAATGCGTCAACGCGAGAGGACGTAATGAAGGGTAAGCACGAATGAGATAAATGTGCGATCGCGTATAAGACGAAACGGGACGTGAAATTGCGAAGAATGAAATTAGATGAATCATCTTGAACGATGAAAAAGAAGGCCGGGGAAAAGAAAACGAGCTTCACGTGACTCGTCGGAATGAACAAAGAGGAAGTTAACAATCGAGAATGATCATTAATTAACCGAGCAACGAGCATGCGCGGCTCGTCACATTCGAGAGATAAGTATGAGAAACTTCCGAAGAGATATTCGTAGTCGATAAAATTGGTTATCGCGCAGTTTCTATAATTTTTATCTAGCAGCTAGATTAATATCGTGGGCAAGCCACGTTGGAATTACGGGGCCCCTGTGCTTGACAGCTGATGTGAAAATTAGAGATTGATGGAACGATTAAAGATTTAATCGTCGGAAATTATCCTCGCCTGTTTTGATACAAACTATCGCGACCGAGATATCGATTATGGACTAAACACACAAGCCAATTAGTCAAATTTCGTATTAAATTCCATCGGACTGTCCGGCGAACCGAATTATCCAAAATTTTACAGATTTCGCGGTCTCGCGGACGAAATTTCGACTGTACGGTCCGAACGGCCAGGAGAGGACGAGATTCGATTAATAATTCGCAAGCGTGAAATTACTCGAAGCGAGTAAAATGGAATGTATCGCGGATAAATAATAAATACTTGTCAAAATCGTCGGAAAGCATTAAAACGAGAGTAAATGGTCACGGCTGAATCTTTGAAGAAACGCGCGCGGTTTTTCGCTCATTTCACGGTAAAATGCACTTTTGGGCGATTGTCCAAGGATTAATTATACGTCTGTATAATTCACGATTAATCTTGGTCGCGGTGATGGATACGAGCACGCGACGCAGTGTCAATTTGCTTTTCGGGGAAATATAAGTGGCAGGAAAAACGATGGAACGATGATTAAAAGCGGGCGGGTAAAAAGCGAATAGGCAAAAGGATCATTAAACGGGAAACGGTGCATCAGTTTTACATGAGCTCGTTCACGAGAAATGAATTTTATCGCCGGCTCGTGTACATGTACGCGATAAATTCTCAACCTCCTGTCCGGCGTGAAATAATAATTGTTGTTCCGCCGTGGATTCGTGTTCTCGCACAATCCGGCTCGCGATAATACGAAAACTGGTATCTCGAACGAAGATTACCCGGCGTAATATCGAAGAGTGGAAACGGAAAGGAAAAATGAGGCAGGGTGGGAAGTTTAATGCAAAATACGAAGTACGGTTTCCTCTGTGCAACCACGATCGACTTAACCGGGAAACGCTCGGGTATTCCAGAAGCACGGTGCTTATATTAATTCAACCCCATAAATCACACCGATACGCCTGTATCCTCTCCGAGCTTCCCACTCGAGTTTTCCCTACTTTTCTACCCATTACACTCTTGACAGAGTGTATTAGATCTTGTCTATTGACTCGAAGTGAAAGAAGGAAGGAAAAGGGAAACACCGAGACGAGGGTACGATTTAGCTGTAAACAGTTACGAAAGGACGAAGAGCAGAGTAACTCGAAAATTAATACTTGCGGCGAAAGGGAGGGTAAAGTAAACTTCGTGTCCGATAGAAATTACGAATGCAGCATAGATTTAAGCGCTTTATCAAACAATTAACGAAGGGAACTGCACGGAGATGAATTTTAACGAGCGAACGTCGACAATTTCGATTAACACGGAACCCTTAATAACGTGTTCCAACGTCAATTAAAATTGGAAGAAGCACAACGATATGGAGGACGCATATACCTTGCCTGTAAGTCCCTGAACCGCGCAGCGAGTCTTTGAACTTCTCCATGGCAGGATCAGTTTCTTATACGTTCGTCTTTATGCAAATTACCGTCCCCGTGTTTCAAAAGAAGGCACATTCGCGATGCACGAAGAACCGACGGAGGACTTGGCAAAAACCCGGTCTCCCTTTGGTAAACATCGGGATATCGACGTCTGCGAGCAAACCATGGAAGAATGGTACCGGAGTTAACGAGATCGGTGATTTATAAAAGAGCCGGTTCGAGAATATCGCGGACGAATGAAACGGGACCGTGATCGATCTTCGTCTCGTCCGCAACAGATGCACGTACGGATTCCTTTCGGCGAACGATAAATAATAACCGAGCTGAACGGTAGGTAGAGAGGTTCTCTACCGAAAATGGCGAAAATGGTACGGAACGGGGGATAATTAAAGGCAGAAATCCCGGCGCAGAAAATGGGCCGTGGCTATCGGAATCGGTGAAAAAATAAATTGCTCCCGGCTAGCAGATTCGAAGTGGCGCTGATTAGCCAAAAGACGATCAAACGGATTCAGCGGCGGGGTGGAGGGAATATATTAAGTAGACAGAGTCAGTATGAGCGTCGACGACGACCGAACGGGGGTGGATCGGCTGAAACGAAAGGGATGTCGATGAAACTGTGGCCCCATTACGAGATTGCCCTTCGCCTCGTCGCTGCTAGAGACGAAGGCCGATATTTCTGATATCTCCATGGATCCACTCGATCTCCGTTGATCGGAAATCGATGAGCATTCAATCTCTCCTACCATCCACTTCAACTTCGCTCGAGTTCTACACGCATTCGTATACTTTCGACGATGCGTTTTACGGGGAATTGCCTCGCAACGGGCAGCCACACCCCCGCGTACCCCTACAAGGAATTATGACGCATTATCGGAAATGCTGGACAAAGAGGGATGGAAAAGGAGAGGGAGTAATCCATCATCGGGACGCGTTTTCCGAAATAGGATCGGGCAACTCCTCAAAGCCGAGGAATTATTGCGCCACAGTTTAATTTCGCGTTTCGAGCGGCCGATTTATGACCGAAGGGGACGTGGGCGTCGTACGGGTTTTAAAACACTTTACTCCGAGTAGATGCGGACTCCCTGAAGCGCGGCGGGAAGCGAAATGAATACTCCGCGAGGATGATTGGAGTTTAAACGAGGATATGTACTCGTGCACGGAAGTATTCCGAGGTTTACAAACGAAATGCTAGGTTCAGCGAATGAAATACATGAAATTTTACGGGGAGAAACTTAATATATGGCGTAACGAATTTCACGTAATATAAGGAAACATCTAGTTAATGCAGCGATAATCTCCGCGAGAAATCAGAACCTCGATGGTTCTTCCTCCCAGCCTGCAATCTCATCGAAACACCGAAATTAGCTACTGCGAAATTAGGGAAGCCCATTGGAAGATTATTTAGATCGTTCTGACGCTTAACGCGCAACGAGATCTAGATTAATGAACGACAAGCATTTTCCAAACGTTCTGCCCCCGATCTAAGGGTGATTCAGACGTTCCTCGACACGCGAAACTTCTAACGACAGGCTTCTACCCGTGACTATGGCCGTATAACGATCCTCCTGAATTACTCTCGATAATGAAACTCGAGGCTATCATTATTTTCCGAATGGCCGTACGTCGGGCACCTGTAACTTCTTTCTGGGCCGTTCCCCAACGTGCAATTCACTTTAATAACGCTCTTTTTCGTTTAACGCGCTCCGTTTCTCGCCGTTTACGTTCCCCCGCGAAAGCGAACCCGAACCATGTTGCCGGGCCTTTTCGTTCCGACTTTATCCGGCGATCCGGAGGCGCAATCCACCTTTTAATTGTAGAGCATTGGCATTCCGGGCGGCTGAATCCGCCTGGACGTAAATAGCGGCAAAGAAAAACCCGCGTTCAACCGTAACAATGAAATCCCAGATCGATCGGGACCGATCGACCGTGTCTTATTCGAATGAGAACCGACTTTTTTGAGGGTAAAATCGTGGTCTAATCTCCCCTTTTCCCTCTGCGCAACGAACCTTCCTCTGCGTGGACATTTTCGATGAATTATTGCCTACGTCACGGTGTCCTGTAATCCACGCGGCAGAGTCTAAAACGAAATCCGTCGAACGTGGAATTTTTACGAAGAAATTTATCACCGCTTGACCGTCATGGACCACTTTACGTTGGCCAGAAAGAAGGATATACCCGGAACGATACCGAAGATAGCGCGGCGTTTACGACCCCCTTCGTATCAAATAATGTAGGTCGACACGAACAACTTCTTAATGGTCATAAAGCCGTGCGTTGTTTCGGTTTTATTCCTTTCTGTCATGCAACAGACGAAACAGGATGCGCGTAGAAACCGTAAATCATCGCCACCGGTATATAAAACTACCCCTGCCGAGCGAGCTCGTATTATCTTTTTTTCGTATTATCTTCTCTCTTCTACCTTTCCCTCTCTCTCCCTCTCTCTCTCTCTCTCTCTAGCCACCACTTTTCAGCCCTCTCTCTCTCTCTCTCTCTCTCTCTCTTCCTCTTTCTCTCTCTCGTCGCTTTTTCTTCTTTTTACGTGTGCAACGAACAACAGAGGCCAACGACGAGGACGCAAATAACGCAAGGTTAGTCGGTTCTCTACATACGTTTCAAGGATTCCGCTGGGCAACTCTCGCGAGCTTAACACGTGGTTTTGTAACGTTCGCTTAAAGTCGACGAACACAGCCACAGTTAGGAAACGTTAAAAGTTGCGCCTCGCCGACGATGGCGACGACACTTTCCTGCTCGTTTTAAAGGGACCCACCGTTTTTCCTACCCCGCGCTACCATCCACCTGGGCGTTAAGAGGAATCGAAAGTGGCGTGGTATCGCTTGGAAAAATTCCAAGGAGAATATCCAACGATTGGATATCGTCCTTACGACGACATTACGCCGAACGAGTATCGTTTCGTCCTTCCGAGCCTCCTGGGGATGGAATTGAACAACCCCAGCGACTAATTAAATCCCCAAACGGGGAACAACATGGATATTCCATTCGCGATTAAACTCGGCTAATCCCTAGTCTCGAGAATCACGTTATTTTTATTTCTCGCCGAAATCCTTACTCTAGGTACTCCGGAGTTATTTAAATAAAACATACACTAACTATGAATATTCTTCACAACCCCTAAAGTATAAATACGTAAAATAATATATACGTAAGGCATAAAAGAAAATGAAAATTTCAAGTATAATTCAATTTTCTCGAGAGAAAGTTTCTGTATCTGTTTATTTTTACATGTGGAATCACCCCTTTTCAATCCTGTCATGCATCCTGTCACACTACCTGTAGTTCATAGTAACATTTAAACGAAAACTGTACTTTTGAACACCATCGGGATCCAAAGGGTTAAGAAAAGATAACCCTCTACCCTTTCTTTCTTCCTTACACCGACCTTCGCTGCCGTTAAATATAGGCTGACATTCACCATGAAATACTTGATGCAACAACCGCGAGTCGTTTGTTTAACGTGTTTGCCCAGTGGTGCGTCAACGAGAAAGAAGCTCAGGCACACCCCACGGTCCCAGGCTTACCACGAAGACAAATGAATTAATTTTCTTGATTGTCGGTCTAAAGTATACGTCAGGATGTTGTAACCTCGCCGAAGAGCCTTGCTCCTGGGTCACGCCACGTTAACCGACGCCCAAATAATTAAACAGTCCCATACAACGTATATGGTCGGGACTAATCACGCTACGCAGTGCATCATTGAACTCTGGCGAGAGATAGCCAGGATTGTTGTAGCTCTGGCTCGCTGGCTTATCTCGCGAAATGTTATGCAACGAACACCACGACGCGTTGACGGTTCATTTCAAGGTAATCGAGTTTCGCAGCGTCGCGACGTGTGCATCGACGTTTTATTAATCGACGTTGCACGAAACAAAACGACGACGTTTGATCAGAAACATGAAAGGGATTAAGGTAGAGCGCGCCGTGTTTGCCATAGCAATGAAGAGCTCGAGGCACGTTAATCTCGCATCGACATCCCGCATTTATATCCCCCGAAGACATCGAGCAACTCTATGAAAAAGCGGAAATGCAGTTTACACTGCGAATACATATATTTCGGTAGATCGCCGGCTGCACGATGATGAGGAACTGCGGCCGAGTTAAAAGTGTATCTCGCGTCAATTTTGCTCGGACGCTTCTTTACTTATTCCGACTTTTCCGCCACGAAGGCATTAAAATACGAAGAAAATGACACACGAGAAAACGAAGAAAGTGGTATGCAGCAGGGACAAACACCGCTGGGGATGCATCTCGGGCGGAGCGTGACACAACGGGGGGATTAAAAATGGATTTCGCCCGGACGTTCCTTTTTCCTTTCGAATTAATCCGAGCGAAAATACTGGAGGACATTTTTAAACACGACGAAAATAATTTGTACGGGGAACGGTCGTTTTTAGCTCAGTCAGCGTGGAAATCGCGATCTCGTCCCACTCGCGAAGCTACCTCCACTCCGTTCCCTTCCATCGATTCCCCATTACTTTAATCGACTTAATTAATCTTACTTTTCTTTGCGTTCACCCCAATCGAGATAGACCATCGTCGGGAACCATTCATCAGGAGAAACTTCCTTCATCTTTGTTCGATGCCTTATCGCGTTGTTCCACTAACGTTGGTCCCGCGGAGAGCGATTAGATCGTGTTATTAAAGAAAACTCAAAGGAAGAAGAACCTTATTTCCATGAAAAAACCACCCCTCGCGTGAGGCATCGGTAGAAAGGTCGATTCGTGGAGTGCGAATAGCTCGCGAGCCTCTCCTATCCTATCAAATATAGATCAAGGATCCGGTCTACGCGCAAATGGATAAAAAGCGGGTCAGAGTTCGGAGTGAAACGTCGAAGCACATCTAAATGGGATAACGGTGTGAGGATCGATCAAACGAAGTCACGAGGCTCGCTCATTCTATCACTGCACTTTTCTCTAGACTCGGTTACACTGGAAACGTTTTCACGCTAAATAGCCTAGGCACGGAAGATTTGCGACAACGGGACGTGGAACGTTTATTATTCATTTAACGGATCCACCCATCTGCACGCCCACCACGTGCTTCGAGAGGCAAACCGAACATCCACCGACTGATCGGAGCGATTCGACGCGCTCCGTTAAATTCGACGCAAAATTCGGTACTCTGCTGGCAGGGTTTAACTGCTAGCTATTTACTACCTGCTGATTTGCAGACCACGCTCTAGGATACCGTTACAGAGAACTACTATTTCCTACTAATTTCGTAATTTACTGAAACCAAAACTAAGGAGATCGAGAGATACGTCAAGTAGATCGATATCCGAAATCAGCCAAGCGTCCTCGTCTTACTCATGACTGCTGCTGAGTCAGACCGATCGTGAGGTAAACTACGGAAATACTAACGTGTGACTAATAAGTGCAAGAAAACAAACGAGTATAAAATAACAAGTGGATTTAGGATCAACAAACAATGACGAGTCAATAAAGAGAAACGAATGCACGTGACTGACGCGTGAATAAGACAAGACCGTACTATCTGTCTTCTTCTATCGCACGAATTTTTCGCAAACATCTGTTAGATATACGGACTCGTTTCATTCAACCAGAATCAGTTACTCGTTAAATCCACTCTTGACCCCGGCCAAGATAGCCACAATACACAAAAATTGATCTCTAAACTCGGACTAAATAAATCTCGCGACACAGCGTAACACGTGCTAAAGGAAAACATTAGCCAGAGTAGTTGTATATAACTCACCAGAGGGGTGACCCTTCCCGGATGTCGCTGATTATTTCTCTCGCCTCGATCCTCCGAATGTCATCCGTGCGACCCCGGTCGAACAGTCGGTGGTGACAGTGTGATTTCACAGCGCGACGGAGGGCGAAAATTTTTTTAATAAAAGTTGGATACTCGAGGTAGGCAGAGGGCCTTTATTTCCCGGACTCGGGAAGTGGCGCGCACGACGTACGCGCGATCGAACGGAACGCGGTCGTCTCCTTCCTATCCCGGGCACGACAGAACGCAGGACTACGGGAAAAAGTCAACACACCGAGCAAAGGTAAATAACGCGAGATTGAGCCGTGCGATCGAGCACTGGCCGAAGAGAGACGACCGCGTTCGAATCGTGTCGTCGAAAACACGTTTATCCAGAGCAGCGGGAAGATAGATCGCGCGCGTTTTGTTGTCCCATTGTGTTAGCCCGGTCATCGTTGCGCCACCATTACCCATATCGCGTTGCGTACCTTTCCCGACCGATCGTATCTCGCGGCCGCCATAAAACGTTACGTAACCGCTATAAAATAAATTACCAGCCATTGCGACGCTCGCACCTTTTGGCTGCCCCGGGCAGTGACGAAATCCTTCGAATAAATTCCACCAACGCGCTAATTCCGACCCCCATTCCCGGCATCGAGCTACGCAAAATTAATTAATTTCCACCAAGCTGCTGAAAATAATTAAAGGATTATCTACTTCGGATGACTTTATCGCGGCCGGCAGTCGGTGTGACCAATTTTATTGAGGGTTTATTAAAGGTTCGCTGAGAACCACGCTGGCATATATTTTAATTTCTACCAAACGGGTAATATCCATTTACAACCCCGGTATTTACCTCGCTCGTTTCCTTTTTCAGCCGGTTTACGCTGCAGCAGCGTTAATCTTTTATCTTTCCCTTTTTCACCGCGTAACATTTTTATGGTCCCTCTTTTGTACACGGCATGGCGGCACGGCATGTCTGAACGACTCCTATTTTGCTCTAGGATAACGGCGCTAGATGTACAGTTTTAATGGTTTCGGAACCCGCGACTGCGAAGGGTGCAGTGGTTACAGAAAGCCGAAAGAACGGGAAATAGGACGTTGTAAAATTGGAATCCGCCAGGGCGACCGACGACAGACAAAATTGCAATTCTGCAGCACGATTTGACGTTCTAAATACCGTTACAGCGAGACGGAATTTATCAAGTATGCCGTGGAACAGTCGAGACTTCTCCGGCAAGTGGAGTTCGTTACGAATTTCGCGACCGACGTGCACGTTGCAACGAGCAATTTTATTAGCATCCGTGACAAAAAGATGAAAGCGATGGAACAAAGGGAAGACGATCGACTTAGACGTAGCGAAAACAAATGGAAGGAATTTTGAAAGCGTTTTCAGTGATAAATTCATTTGCAGCAGCTCACCAGGTTGTCAGAATATAATGGTTATAGCCAGAAATATTTTTCGCTCGAATTTTCGTGGACTTGGACTTTGGGCAATAGAGGAAGACCCTACACGTCGTTGAGAAAAATGAAAATGTCTGGTGATCGTTGAACGATTTGCTCGCCAATGGGAAACAAAAGCCGCGACGGATCATTCCACGCGTAACGAGAAAACGAGAAAATTAAATTCCCATTACGAAAACGAATGAAAACCCTGCACGATATTGTTGGCTGTGAAATCGTGGCGTTGTTAATTGCGCGATTGTAAACGGAAAAGGTGATGGTGTAAGAGAGGTTGGCGTGAAAATGAAATGTCTTCAACGCGATGAAGCGAACCACTTCTTTCGTGCAGCTGGAGAGAACGATAGACTCGCCTAGGAAAAAGAAGATAAAGAAAAAGGAAGAGCAACGAGGGGGTCAAAGAAATAAGAAGACCGAAGACAAAAGGGTCATAGGCATTGATCACGTGGCATCAAGGAACCTTCCTCTACACGGCCTCACCGAAAGACCTCACGATAGATTCACACGGTCCTCTTCTTCCTTTCTGCTTCGAGCATCACCACTGTACATCATCCCTCGCGATCCACCCTCTTCTTTATCATCTATCCGTTCCTGATCAGACACAGATACAGGGGCAAGGACTCGCAGGCTTTTACGTACCAGCCGACGAGGACGCCTGCGCGCTACTTTTATTGATCAAACTGAACGAACATTCAGTCTGATTCGAACCATCGAACCAGACGGATCCAGCAAACCGAAACACAATTACCTCTGCGACAATACGCGTCAACCACTGTTCACCGTTCTTTTCTCTAGATTCGTGCACGCTCCGTTCCCTACGGCCTTCTCGTTTCCAAACGAACACCTTTGTCCGGTTTTTACCTGTCAAACGACGTTAAAACCAGAGGCGATTTCTACCCCAGGACGGAAAAAAGAAAAAAAAAAGGACGGTAAAGAAACCTAACCCGTCTGCCACGAGATAACCCAGCGACTCTCCTAATTTTTTAGTCGCGCTCGTTAACGAAGTTCTTCGCTGATGAAGACTAGGTGTAATTATTGTAAAAGTAATTTAACACCTTCCATTTGCAGTTCAACGATCAATTCGTCTACGATATTATTCAAGAATACCGACTCGCGAAGTACACGATTTTCGAGCAACTTCAGTCGCACACCGGACAAGTTAAATTCTAATTACATGCCAGCTGGAATTTAACGTCTCCCTTAAATATCGACAAACTGATTCGTTTTATCCTCCTTTGGAAAATGAATGCCGACTAATGTTCAACTCTTCCTTCGGCAAACACGAATCGATACTAAACGCAAAGAACAACGCTATCAGCTCTCGCGTGTGGACAAAGCCTCGTATCTCTTTAATCGGGTGAAACAAAGAACTTCGTGAACAAATGGAAACTGCACCCTGACGAATGCCACTTATGAATGAACGAAACTGTTCGCGATCGGACACTCCACGTGTTACGAGGCAGCAATTAACACACGATGGGATCGATCGGTTGATTCAGACGCGTCGGAGTTGCCTCACGCACGTGTGCTTGCTTGAAGGACGACGGCCATCGATGCGATTACACGCGACCACGGCTATTTGGTGTACAGCTGTATCCACGGCATGGAAATTCTCACTCGCGTAATCGTCGTTCAAACCGCAGAGTCGGTAACCACGCCGTTATAATTATCCAATTCGATCGATGCACAGCTGGAGAAATGGCGTAGGACGGCATTGGAGATGCCAAGGGGATAATATCGTGTCGACCGAGGAAATTCGAGGTAATGAATCGGGAGGGATGGCCGCAGAGATGGAATTTCGAATATTTCACTTCCACCCGAGGTCGAGCATCCGACGATTTGCGTAGCAGCTGCGAGGGTAAACCATCCCCTTTACACCCTCGGCGCGGATCGATGTTGATAAAATATCGGCTTAATCGGTGGTTAATAAAATATTGTCCGATCGTGTTATGCGACAAATATAACATTTACGCGACCTTTAGCGATCCTGTCGTTCGGCCGCCTGCGGCGAACCCTGATTCTTTTTTTATAGCGATTTATGTACAGTAGCCAGACGATGCACGGTAACACCGCTTTTCATCAAATTGGTAATTTCGGCTGCGCGTTATATCGGTATAAAATCTTGTTTGCCCTGGACATGGAAAATATTGCACCTATAAATTTTATGGATCCGTGGTAGTCCGGGATCGCGGGCCTATCCGTTCCGTATAAAATTCCTCGCGAGTATATCGAGTATCCAGCACCCAAATATTTTCCTTCCTCCGTTCTAAATTAATCCGAACGAATTCCAGGGAATCGGGCACGCGAGCAGCCCTTTCGACTATTTCCGCGAATTAATTCGCGCGATCCGAATTTCCACGGAGTCGATGTTCCGTGCAATTTGGTTAATTGTTCGCGCGTAACATTCATTATTTCGCTCGTCAAAGGGTTTCATCCGATTACGCGTAAACAGACACAGAGCAGACAAACTGCTAAACCGGGAAAACAATTGGTTGAAGCATCCGCAAAGAACAACGCAGCCTTATTAACCGGTTTAACGCGCGCGCGCGATGGCGGACTCGCTTTTGTTTAACGCAACCGGTTGCGATCTTCAACGGCTCAATTATAAAACGGAAATATGCCGATCCGGACTGTGTACACGCACAATACGGCGTTAATGATCGTTGTAAAGGATCCCGTTGTCAATTATGTCGATGATATTTATCCCTCTACCGCTGACGCGAGTCGTGAATGGAAACTAAGCAACAGATTGCTTTTCTCGTACTTCGGAGCAACGGTTTCAGAAAGTCTATCCGTGGCTGCCGCGTTTCATTCACACGGCCAATCGAGTTTACATCCGACATCTTCAGGTGACGTTCGTTAACGTGCAATCTCCTCTTTCACGACGAACTTGCCCTAGCCACGAGCAAGTATTTTAGCCTGGCAACCCCTTGGAGAGCGCAAGGATACGTGTCACTGTTATACCACACCGTGGTATCCGTTGCTTCCAAGACAAATTACCACCCCGGGGTGCTGCTTGATCGCCACGAAAGTGTCAGTTGATGAAAGACGAATCGATTTCGTCGAAGAATTATTTTTATCTTACTTATCTCCTTGGAATTTTTATCCTCAATTTCAATCTCGTTTAGTTTAATTTCGAATTTAGTTTAATCTCGTTTAAGTTGAGTAATTGACGCTTACATAATAATTTAAACGATACAGAAATTGCGTCAAATTAATCATTTTTGCGCAGGGTTATCAACTGTGTGTTTGATAAAACTATAGTATAATAAAATTAATGGGACTGTGTATCGTAAGAGGTTCCCATGATTAATTAGGATTGTAAAAGGAAACGAACGTGGAAAGGTAATGAACGAAACGTGGTTTCCCGTAGCAAGGCAAAAAACGATCTGCTTCATTTGCTCGTTAATACCACGAATGGGGTTCGTGTATGGTGCTAGCGTGGAAGCAAATACACGCTCCACAGTTTAACACCTGTGAACCACGAATTGCGAACTATCCTAATTAAATTTGAACACGTGGCATTCGATGCAGCGAGCAACGAGCAATTACTACCGCGCGAGAATTTTTGAAAAAAAATTCGCAGCCGGAGTGAACGATTAGTCAAGGCAAAGTTTAGGAATTAGTAACTTAACGTACAGGCTAATAACGAAAGATTAGGATAACAGAGGAGGTGGATAATATGAAGAAAGTTCTGAGAAATTCCTGGGTCTCCTGACGGTTGCAGGATTCAAGAATTTGCAATTATAATAGAAGCTGCTACACGGAAGCTGGATCCTTTTAGAGATTAATTTCAACGTTTCCTTGTATTGGAATTGTCTTCGTTACGATCGTGGAACATATCGTTCGGTATTAACTCGATCGTTGTTTAATTAAATTATATCGGGATGCTCGTTTCGTGCTTCCACGGCAATTCAGAAAGCGTGACTACGAAATTAAAACGTGACTCTGTGTTCTTCGTTTCTGTAAACATGCACGACGAAGCAAAGCTATTGTAATGAAGAATTCAATCAATCGCAGCTGGGACGGAATCCCATTTGATCGAAAAAGCGATTAATTCTAGACCTTTTAATATGCAGATTCTGCTAAAAGAAATATATTTATGCAAAGCAAATTGACTACCTAATCTATCGCGTTTCTCTCATAATTAAATTTAAATTTAAACTTCACGAAATATTATCCGAATAACATACGTAGATTGCGGATGAAAATTATAATGAAATTTCCAACTGAAAAAATCACAGAAATAAAAGCATATCGAAGGAAATGATGGAAAGTGGGTCCTCATCATCCGCTTCCAAATTGCTTCGCGGTATATACGGAAGTAATACAAGTATTCCAGCGTTATCATCCACCCTATTTCACAATACGGCTTACATTCAATCCTCGGAAAACAAAAAAGGGAAAACAAATGAGAGGGGAGACAGATCCCGAGGAAAAGTAATTCCACTCGCTGTCGTATCATCCCTTTATTTTTCCTCTCTCGATTTATGTATATACATGTACAATGATTCGGTATCGCCACAGTGTAGCATCGTCTTACACGCTACCTAACACCATTAAAAAGCCGCGTGTACGTGTGTTCGACGAACAAACGCGAGCGAAAGTGAACTCTCGCGTCGGCAAACACGTAGGCGGAAATAAGTGGGAAGCACGAACTTCAGCCTTCTGTGCCGTTAAATCCGAAACCGTGTACGGCTTTTTAATTCTCGATACTACTGCGCGTAAACACGTCGACGGGATGGAATGAGAAGATCAATGAGTGGCTGGATGGAAACGTACGAGGGCGTTTTTCAATTTCGAGACCCTTGACCCTTCATATCCCACGGAATCGCCGTTTTTATTTCACAAACCATAAATCTAACGCGTTACAAGCATTCCAGGGGTCGAAGGAACCGCGTGACGCGATGTAACGACCAGAGATTCCTCACTCGAAATACCACCTAAAGAAGCTTGATCGGTGACTTCTCCCAAAGAGAATCCGCGAATGATACGATTTGCTTCGCCACATTCGAAGGGCTCGAATAAAATTCTGGCCCTCTGCCCGACCCGAACGTTCACGTTTTAACGCGTTTGTTCGTCAAAAGTGCACTCGACTTATCGTTCTCTATTCGCCGAATCCATTCCGATCAGAAGGAAAAGAGATTCCCGGATGAGACGTTCGAATGAACACGCGCCAGGAATCGTGCCTGCCGCGTAGTCTGCTAAACCAGTTATACGTTCGATCGGTTTGCCAGATTTGCTCGTTCGGGTCTCATTTCCTTTCACGGCAAACGGAACCGCGGCACTCCGCTTCTAATCTACGAATTAGGACCCACCTATCACGCGGGTACTCTTATCGATTCGATATCCTCGATCGTTCATCGCGTCGAGTCACGAAGCGTTGTCAGATATCCGAAGGAGATATCCAAAGTAGCCGATACTCCATCGAGATACTCCGGGAATCGAGGATCCCTTCGAGCCTACGTGGACACGACACGCCAGGTACACCGAGATTAGGAATGTGGCCGATTGCGTTCGTGATTCGTGAAATTCCCTGCCAAGTATCCGACTACAGACCTACTTAGAGTTCCATCCCGTAATCTCTTTCAGATTCTACGTCCAACGATCCCGAGTTGCCCCAAAGTTAGCTCAAACATAGGTAAGTCGTCTAGAAATCTCTACCAGAAAAACAGCGTTACGATGGATAACCAATGCAATTAGTCGTAATGTATGATCAGGAAAATCGAGTATTCTCGGAAACTTCACGCGCTAAAAATTCAGTCCATCTCGCTAGGTCCTAATTTAATCGCTATGTTTAAAGCACCTAACTCTATGATAAGTCTGACAGAAGATCGACAGTGATATGTCAAATTTCGAACATAGTTCCCTCTACTCGATTCAATGCCACATTCGTTTCTCTCGATGCACCTGGATGTACCTGTGACGCGAACGTTTCTCATCTATCAGGATCATGATACAAAATACACGAATTCGAAGGTTCGAAAGGCGATCCTGGGAAGACCAACCCCGTGACGTTTGAAACAATCTTTGATGCACGCGTATCATTTCATCGATCACCATAGATGCTCGTGAGGCTAGACAGTGTGCAACTGACATTTTACATTCGCGCAAAGTGACCGGCTAACTGCTTTCGCGATCTAGCGAACCGTGCCTTACATCGGCGGTTGCTTGTCGAATTCCAGCTATTCCTGGCACCGATCGTCCGTGGCTCTGCGCCCTTTGACACGTCGGCCATGTTATCAGTGAACCGTACAATTGTCAGAGCACAAAAGATCGACTTTGCTCCCGCCGAATTTCAATATTCCGGATGAAAAGCTCGCGTCTTGAACCAAATGGCTCAACGACCACCGCGCTATTTTATAAATAGAGCCGGACTGGCGGTATCAGGAATACCGTGTAAAGTCGAAGAAAGTCGAGGCAGAAGAAAATTGTCCAAGATCGAACGACTGGCATTTCCATAAACGTGTCATTGAAATGAAAACGAATCGCGAAATTCGCCCGTGGATACGTCCATTTCGATGGAGGTATCTATGGACGCATTTGCTGCTCAGCTACATATGCGCTGCACCCGATTATCCGAATTGTGCTTCCAACGCGACTTTTGCGATTTGACAAAAAGGAACGATTAGGAAGGATGAGAAATATTAGAAATATTATAGAACTAGACAGTTTTAATGAGAAAGAGTACGCAGGGTTTGGGCTTATTTCGCGAATACGTTAATGACAGATCAACAGGCAACCGCGTGGATCGCTATTTTCTTCTCCTTTTTCTCCTCGACGATATTTGACTTGGAGATATACGAATTCGCGACACCACACTGCTGCGTTACGCTTTTACGTTATAGCCTGCTATTTTGCAAGTCCATTCGAGATGTCTGTACGAACGTACGTCGATACTCGCATCCGTGGTCGCGACCGGTCGATTTGGAGCAAACGCAACACGACGTCGTAAATATTTCTATTCGGAATCTAATAAGAACTAGTGTGCCGGAAGAAAGGAATCTATGTTCGCGTGAGTCGACGATAAGATTGTCTCGCTACGGGAAAAACGGTCGTGTAGAAACCGTATCAACTCGAACTGTGCGCCTTCAGTTTGATATAGAAAACAGAAAAACACGCGAGATAGTCGGATAGGGAGAATTCTTTCCCTCTCCTCTCCTTCACTTCTCTCCCTTTTTTCCGCACATCCCCGCTAAGACTGGATATTTGAATTTTCTCGAGCGGAACCGTTTACTTAATCTTGACACGATCGCGGTCGTTTATCCTGAAAGATTGCCGAGGCTCCGGAAGAATCTGGCGGAAAAATCTGTACACTGACAACTCTGCGATCCGATGGATCTATCGTGAATTATTTTCATCGGCCAACTTGCTAGTCGCTAGCATCGCTATCTCTATTAATTATCTAAATCGTCCGAAGGGGAAGAATTTTTAACTCTGAATTTTTACCGGAATGTCGAGATACCAAAAGCTAATTATAACCGTCTCCGGATAAAATGGCAAGTAAAATTAGAGAATTTGGTCGTCTGTCTAGTCTGCTTTAACTAGAAGTTGTTTCCACGAACGAGAAAGGAAAACTCGTGAGAGAATTCAAATCTCGTCTGTCCGTCGCATCGTCGCCGACGGCAGTTTCATCCTACTCGTTTTCCCACCAGTAAACAATCGAACCGCAGCTTATTCCATAGAAAAACTTTGTCGTTGCCCGGTCTATACGCGAATTAATCGAACCGTTTAAGACGACCAGCGGTTTCCAGCCGAATTGAGGAGAATTCGATCGGTTTTGACTTATACGCGGTGAAAGACACGAGAATACCTAGATTATTCACTGTGACGAGTGAAATTGCAACTATTTCCGCCTAACGTGTTGCAAGAGATGCGCCAGACATACTACACGCGACACGACAACGTCGAAAGCTTTGTGTGTTCCTGTGTTACTTACACCGTACAGCTTTATGCACGCGAAAACGAAGACCAGTCGCATATTATCTTTAATAAGAATCTAACAAAGAATCGTTTAAGAGAGGCGTTCAACATACGCGTTATTCGAGCCGCTTAAACACGTGTTTAACACCGTTGTTGGCTTGTACGTACACATAATCTACGTTGCACGATACGTACACTCGAGGCCCGGTCCAGTGCGACACAAGCAAACTGTCCATTATCAAGTTCAACTTCGAACAGTCGACCAGCGTTGTTTGAAGCTGAATCTTGAATCCATCATTCCCGTTTTCCTTTCAGCTCGTCGAGATGACAATAGTATGCATCGATAGAGATGAACGAGAGTTGCGTTATCGTGATACTTTGGAAGAGAAATGTCGGGTCTACACCCTGTTAATCCTTAAATCTTAGATTCTTCGACAGCTTCGTTTACCCCTTTTGAAAATAATTTCAATGTCAGACACATCGGGTTATCGATTGGTTTACGCTACTTGGTCTCGTTAATGTTTCTCCCTGGAGATCCCTCTTCGGGGTGTATCGATGATATGATATCGAGCGAAAATCGGAAGAAACGCGTGGAACGCAGTTCGCATCTCGTTCTGCCCCTTCGAGACGTCCCGCCGGTTCTTCTCAAACAATACCGAAAGCGGAGAATATTTTCAAAGAGTCTCTGATCGTCAATGCCGAACTTCTAGATCATATTTCCCGAAGCGAAACTTTTTCGATTCAAACTGGAATAATATAGTATTCAGCGGACGAACGGTTACGCGCGAAGAATGAACTGTAGATGCGTGGTGAATACATTTGAATCTCGAGAAAGAAACGGGGAAAAAAGATCGAAAGGGCTTTCGTTTAAAACTTTCTCTGAATTTGACGATCAAACATCGATTTTCTTCGTTATCCAACACGTTTTGCGTTCGACTCTTCGACTCTTACGATTTAAGCCTTTGTTTCTCGAGTCGATGAAATTTTCACGCTCCTCTTCGACTAGTCGAACCATGAAACAAACTTCTAAAAACCCGACGCTCCAGTGTTATAATACCCTCCGTCGTCTTCCAAGTTTCTTTGGTCTTTGTACTACTGCCAATTACCGCAGAATTAAGCAAGATGAACCCGGCCTTGTTTCATCTCCGAACTGCTTCGACCGACGTTCAACACCGCGTTGAAATACACGTGCTAGAGACAAGTCTGCTAATTTCAACAAAGATCCCCTCGTCGTTTGCAGACGAACTTCATTCAAATAGTGAGAACGTTACGTGCCTCTACCGTCAACATCCTTTCCAGGTCTATTCGTGGAAGAAATGAGCGAAGAACATTTGAAAAAGGAATTCCTGGCATTACCGTTCTATTATAGCTCAATGAATTTGAATAGTACATGCACAGTGGTGGCGCAACGACGAAAAAAGTTCATCTACTCTTTACCCTACCGGTTGCGATCTCAGTTCGAAAAGGAAAGTCTTCAGGAAGGCAATTCCTCTGTGTCGTCGACGTCGACGAAAAAATCGGAGAATTCCATTTGAAAGCTGGGACTGGATCTTCGTCGATCGCGTCAAAAGGACATCGACTATTCTCAACAGCCCACTCGTTTAGCTAATTCAGACCAAGGAAGACCGAAGTATGCTATTTATTCGCGAACAAAAACGAACTCGTTGTAATGATTCCAACGATTCTCTTCGGAATCCACTCCGGGTTTCAGTTGTTCCGAATTGCCGCCAGCTGTGCCAGAGCCGCAGCTACCGGCCAGTTTAAAACCTTGCTCTTGAAGCATGTCGAAAGCCTGCTCGATGGAGCTGTGCTTGAGGAAGAACCTGGAGGTGTAACGATTCGTGGTACCGTGGTCCGGATCCCGGCTTTCGTTTAGAGTCTCCCCAAACACGGCCCTGCAAAGAGCCACGCGGCCGCATACAAGAATCCTCGATAGCTTCCGGAATTTTACATCCGTGAGACCCTCGCGACCGAACGCAAAGCTTCCACGATAACCGACCGTTATGTATCCGGATGCTCTTTTCCCGGAAGAGGTCAAGGAACCGGAAGACTTGCCGTTCTCCACAATGGCACGTTCCAAGCCGGGCAAACCGTAAAAATTCGCTTCCTGTTTCAATCTTTCCTTCTCTCGAAACCCTTCCGGTAGAACCAGTGCCTGATTGCGCAAGAAATCGAGGACATAACGGAATAGTACCCCGTCACGGTCCAGGAAATATTTCCCCTTCGCATCTTTCTCTACCGGCGTTTTCCCCGAAAACAAAGCGGCCAGATGAGAATCGCCTTCTCGGGTGAGGGTGGTGAGAGCGGTGGTGTAAAATACACCGCCCACGTTCAACTCCACCACGCTTGGCACGGCTTCCTGTTGCTGGTCCGTCTGCTGTTGATCCACCATGCTTCTGACGCTTCTCTGATAGACTCGTCTCGTGTACAGCCGCGCGGTGCGACTCGAATCAGCGGCGAGCGAATGCGTGAAAACAATGAAGTACGGAGAGGGAAGGGAGAGGGGGGAGGAGATGCGATATATAACGAGATGACAATGACCAGTGGAAAAAGGGGAAACAACGTATATGCGCACGAAATCCCTGTGTTTATTCTCGCCTGTGCGACGATACCGAGTGCACCCCGCAAAGAACACTTCTCGAGACCACACTGCACACAGCACCCCGTGAGAGATCGCGTGAACAGCGAGAACGGGCCGATGTATCGGGTCAATGACCGAGGACAGCTGAGGGTTGAGACGAGGTTGACACACTCCAAGACAGATCTGACCCCGAAAGCGTGCTCTCTCGAAGCTGAAGACGAGAAAGACTGACGATGAGAGACTGCGCCTACGGTCGGTCGAGGAAAGCCGAGCTTAGCTCGGCTCCGTCGCTGCGCTTCCTCTCCTTGGCACTTGGCGCGCGCGGCAGGACGCACCACTCGTGTGTGTTGCGAAACCTGATACGCTGGCGCAGAAGGTGCACCGACAACGCGCGCCGATCCGCGAATGGCGAAACGCGCGCACCACCCCCTTGTCATTCGATCACTGCACGCGGAGCATCCGCGTGCTATCGTGACAACGAAATACCCTTTTTCCACTCGTGTTCTGGTAATTGATCACGTTATATTCCATCGGCCGATCACGCTTTGAGATCCCGCTTCGTTTGCTTCGAATTTTGCTCAGCGACATATCGTGGTTCATTTTACTCGCGAACAGCGAGTAACATAGAAAAAGAAAAAAATGCCGTTGTCCACTTACCTTTGAATATCGCGTGATTCCTTTTCCCCGTATAATTGTACTCTTGTTTCCTCGGCGTTTGATAATTGATTGCGTCGACTCGGTTTCTCACGTTTACAAGTTCCGCCATTGTTACAAACCGACCTAAGACGCGGGAAAGTGCCTGCTGGGTAAGAAAGTGCTGCTGGGTAATTTCTTGTCAAGCTACATTAAACATAAATACCAATTACCGTTAGACTTTTACTATGCGAACTACTGCTTTCCTATTATATACATGTATGTATTTATGTATAAAGAGAGAGGTATGATACGAAAGTAAAATCAAATCTTTACGTTTGATTAATTATATAGGTTCTGGATAATATATACGATAGATCGGGCTAAATTTTTCGACGTAGTCGAAAGAAATGATCGGTGAACATTTACCAACCTTGCAAGCATTTTGTTTATCCGCTTTTTATCACTTCCATGTTATTTCACTTTTATACGCGATAAAGTTATACACTCTTATAAAAGTATAAAAAACGTGACGTCGAAAATTTGCGATCAACACTTTTATTTCGTCATCGAACAATTAGCGCTCTCCCAATCACTTATCCCCACTCTCTGATCAACTAGTTTCACAAATGGCCGAAGTAGCGCGCCAATCAGTCAAGCTGAGTGCGTGAATTGGATGGCCAACGATGGCCGTTGTTAACGATGTGAAATCATTGCAATCGCCTTTTATTGCGTATTACAAATCAGTACGTTACAAGCATTGCTTTTCTTACATTACGCTAAATATGATCCCGCGGCGGAAACTAATGTCACGTTATAATTTTACTTGTGTTGTTACGCAGATCAACATATGTGAACAGCTTGCCCTTTCTTCGTCCATCGGAAACTGGGACGACAATTCCGCGGGATAAACCATCTTTGATCAATAGTTTGAATCTGACTGTCGTTCCAAAAAAACGAGATCCGAACGAGAAATGTCAGAGTCACGAAAAAGAAATGTCAGGGAAGAATCCAGAGGTAACATACTTAGAAATCATTCCTGGAGTAATGGACTTGACAGCGGAGATGAACAAGCTGGTGAAAATCAACGACTTAAAGAACATACAATCAGTCCAAGGTTCGTAAACTTATCGCACTATTTGTAGATACATTCGTGACAGTAATCGCAATTTCATTTTTATTTATAATTTCTCATCATTCGTGGAATATTATACTTGACATCATATTTCTCAAATACGGTAATATCATCATTCAAGTACTTTTCCGAAAATATTTTTAATTCGCTAAATTCAGTTAGTGGTAATAAAATCTATACTTTTTTTTAAATCTTGTACTCAATGTCACGAAGAAGATAAAACGTCCTTCAGATAAAACAAGGTATAAAACATTTTAAAAACTATTTACTTTCAAATAATCTATATTGAGCGAATAATCAAGCACTTAATATGATAGAGTAATGAATGTATTTCTTTAAATTTTCTGTATATAAGCAAAAAATACTGTTGTCGTTAATTCCATGGTCTGAAGGAGTCGGTTGTACCGAATCCATTAAATATAGAAGTGCTACCATAACATTTTGGTATATTTTACTTAAATTACAAAATAGCCTATATTTTTTGCTTATAGTCATCGCCGATCAACTATAACAGACGAGCCAGTTTGTAATATGACATTATTTGCTGAAGAAAAAATGCGTAGAAAACTTAAATTCTTTTTTATGAACCCTATTGAAAAATGGCAAGCAAAACGTCGTTTTCCATATAAATTCATTGTACAACTCATTAAAATTTTATTGGTGACGATACAACTATGCCTATTTGCGCATAACAACTACATACATGTAAATTATACTTGGGATAATCGAATAGCTTTCTCGCATCTGTTTCTCAGAGGATGGGACTCCAGTCTAGAGGTAACCTGTTACTTAGCAGTTATTTCTTTAAATAATGCCGATATAACTATTGACATTGAAATACATTAATTAATAAATATAAAATTTCTTTATATTATATATTTAATAATTTTTACTTTCAGGTACCAGCTTATCCACCTGTAACAGGTCCTTTGGCAATTTATAAACGAGATGATTTCTATAGGACAATTGATTATGCTTTAGATGGCTATTATAATCTTAGTAATGCAATTGGATCTTATTCATATACTGCCGAAAACAACTCGATTAGTCCAGCTGTTTTATGTTTGTATCAATATAAAGAAGGTATTATATTTGGTTTTAATGAAAGTTATGTTTTTGATAAAGAAATCATAGAAACTTGCATAAATATAACCCACCAGTTTCATAATGAATTTGGTACCATAGAGCTGTTATTATCAGAACAAAACATTAATGTAAATTTCTCGGCACTTGTTAGAGCTCATTTAATGTTTGCTTTAAAAACAGTCAATTTGAAGGCTGCAGGATCTATGACACCACCCGATTGCTATAAGTTTATTGTAAAAATCCATTTTGATAATCGTGATTTTGATGGTCAAATGTTACTTTCATTAGATACTGAACCAAAAAGGCTGCAATGTAAAGGTGATACACGTTATATAACAGATAGTCGTATTGAATCGACCTTAAGAACATTGTTAAATGTATTTGTAATATTTATTTGTTCTACATCTCTCGCTTTATGCTCAAGAGCTATATACAGAGCACAATTATTAAAATTTGAAACCATGAAGTTTTTTAAAAATGCCTATGGTAAGACATTGAGCCTTGAAGGAAGATTAGAATTTTTAAATTTATGGTACGTCATGATTATCGTTAATGATCTTTTAATTATCATTGGCTCAGCTGTAAAAGAACGAATTGAACGAAAACAATTTGGTAGTGATCATTGGAATATCTGCAGCATATTTCTCGGTACGGGAAATTTACTCGTTTGGTTCGGTGTATTAAGATACCTTGGTTTCTTTAAGACGTACAACGTCGTAATTCTAACTTTGAAAAAAGCTGCTCCTAAGGTAGCACGATTTTTAATATGTGCAATTCTTATTTATGCTGGCTTCACATTCTGTGGCTGGTTAATTTTAGGCCCGTATCATATGAAATTTAGATCACTCGCCACCACTTCCGAATGTCTCTTTGCTCTCATTAATGGGGATGACATGTTTGCCACATTTTCGTCAACATCATTTATGTCACCAATGCTATGGTGGTATTTTAGAATATACTTATATACATTTATTTCATTGTTTATATATGTGATTTTAAGTTTATTTATTTCTGTGATAATGGACGCTTATGATACAATCAAAATCTATTATCGCGATGGTTTCCCAAAAAATGATTTGCAAACTTTTATTGCGACATGTACAGATGAAGCGTCTAGTGGCCTTTATAGAGACAACTCTGAAAGCAGCGATTTATCAGAACTTTTAGATCGTTTTTGTTGTTGTCGAAAAAAGTTCTTTTACGGGTCATTCCCAACATCAGGTTCGGAATATTCAACACAATCAGAACAAACATGTGGAGGAGCAATCTGTATATAGTGCACTAAAGAATAATGATATGTTAAATAAATATTATGGCTCCATGGCAGATATTCGGTATTATAATGACAATTTTGTTGAATGAAGTATTTTTTGTAAAATTTACTATGTTGCATTTCTTTTCTTAAACGCTGCAATTGTGTGCCATTTTTATATTTTATATAAATATTAATAAGGATAAATAATTCGTTTTATCTTTGTTAGTGCATAATAAAACATTTCGGCATATAGGAACGAAACATAAATAATAATAAAAATAACTGAGTTGTTATTATTTATGTATGTAAAGTATTAGTGTATCCAAAATAATTCTAGAAAAATCGTTTCTGCCGAAAACTATTTTAGTGCAATGTATGAACATACATTAATACAAACATGATCTCTTCTTATGAAGAAACATTCACATGTATAAACAAAACTGTAATATGCCAAAGTAAATAATGCAAATAATACACAGTTTTATATATACATGAATTTTTAATAATTGTTTTTTAAAAAGTTAAGCAAAATTACTTAAATATATAACTAAGTATATATAAGAAAAAGTTATTTCTGCTAATAATATGATAAAATTTAGAGTTACAATAAGAAACAAAAAAAAATGTAGAGTATTGTTAGGTTTTATTAGGTATGAGTTGAAATTTGTAACTTAGGCATATTTGTACATTTATGGAATTTTATATATTGTATTTTATACAATGTGTATTGTATATGATACCTTGATACTCATATACTATTAACGAAATGAAATATGTTTTTCTTAATAGAAATAAACAGTAAAAAAAAATGTGTTATATAATGAAATATATTTATAATATAATATAGAATAAATAAAATTATAATTTTTTGACCACTTAATATTTTTTCTTTATTTTCCTCTACGTTATATTATATTGGAATGAAGCATGTAAAACCATTTATATTTTCGTTGAGTCATATAATCGCAATACATACTTTTAAATATTATTTAGCATACGATAAAATATTGAAATAATATAACCTAAAAAATATACTTAAGAGTTGTATATATGAATCACTTACAAGCTCTAAATTTGCCACTACAATAATATCAGTAAGTTCAGATATTAATAAATTTTTTAATTTATGTACAAATCTGTTGACATTTCTTTTCAATGTATTTTTTATTATGAAATAGATACTCTCACTTTCATTCTATCCTTGTTCAAGGAAAGAGAAAATGTAACTTTATTTGTTCGCAAGAAACATAAATGTACAATTTTATTATAACTTTAAATATAAATTGGGTCATTTATTACGATTTCAAATATATTATTAGTCTTTTTTATTCGAATTCATCTCATACAGAACACTGGTAAACAGAGTGCACTGACCCAAGAAACGAACAGAGCTGGTCACTGACCGTACCTAAACGCGATTTACTGTTTACATCCAATTTTACATCTTGAACTGCCAAGGTGAAGCGTGGCGTCAACACTCTGTTATTGTCAAACTTGAGTGTACGGCAGTGTCGATCACATGAAAATTAAATTACTTTTACGAAATAAAGTGCCTTAGGGAAATTAAACGTGGTATTCTCACAAAAATAATTATCAAAACCATTTTGCGCAAAAATGTCGAGAATAAGCCATACCGGAGCAGGATCAAACAAAGCCGAGCATGAATTCCTGTTTTCAAACAAAGAAGCGTCTGCCAGTGAACATAGTATCTCGAGTATGGTATCCAGTATTTCTGTTTCACAAGATGAAAATTTTCGTATGTCAAAGCATGCGGAAAATAGTCTTAGAATTATGGAAAAATATTTACACGAGAAACAATTGACAGATGTCATATTAATTGCAGGTAAATAATGGATTCCTTTGTCTTTAAATGATATTTATTACTAAACAATAAATCATACAATTTTAAATCAATGCAAGAGACCTATAATTATTTAAATAATATACGAAATACTGTTTTATTTTTTATTTAGGTAAAAGGCGTTTTCCTGCACATCGTTTAGTACTTAGTGCAAGTTCAGAATATTTTGCTGCCATGTTTACTAGTTCGTTGAGAGAATCTGCTCAAAATGAAGTCGAATTAATGGGTGTAGATGGAGATGCATTATGGACTTTGGTTTGTTATTGTTACACAGGTATAATTTTATAAAAAGCAATGTGATTATTTTAAACACTTATGAATATGGAAAAACTGAATTTTATATTTTTAAACATAGGTTGCATAGAATTAAGAGAAGATAGTGTAGAAACTCTTTTAGCAACAGCATGTTTACTACAATTAAATCCAGTTGTTAAGGCTTGTTGTCAATTTCTTAGAAAACAACTTCATCCAAGTAATTGCTTAGGAATAAGGATGTTTGCAGATACACAAGGTTGCTCAGATCTGTTAGAACATGCTCATGCATACACAACAAAACATTTTATGGAAGTTACAAAAAATCAAGAATTTTTATTATTATCTGCCAATGATGTTGCCAAACTTTTAGAGTCTGAAGATCTCAATGTTCCGTCAGAAGAAACTATTTTTCATGTATGATTTTCCATTATGTACATGTAAATAAAATATTAATATAACTAAAGAATTTAATTTTTAAAAATTATGTCCGATTAATGTATGTAACTATAAACATTGCTGCTATTATCTTCAGGCACTTATGACATGGTTGGAATATGATCCAGAAAATAGATGTAAAGATGCAAGCAAGTTATTGAGCCTTGTAAAGTTACCCCTATTATCACCTGCAGTAAGCTAAACATTTTTATGCATGTGTAGAAGCTATATAATAATTCAAATAAACTTTATCATATTATTTATAACTTTATTACATAGTTTATTGCAGATAATATTGAAAGCAATGAAATATTCAAAGATCAAAGAGTAGCACAGGAGTTGGTTATGGAGGCACTTAAGTATCATCTTTTACCTGAACGTAGACCATTACTTCAATCTGGACGTACAAAAGCTAGGAAAGCCACTGTGGGTCATATGTTAGCTATTGGTGGAATGGATGCTAATAAGGGTAAATGCATTTAGAATAAATGGTAAAATATGCATTTAATTGGTTTATTATTATTTTTGTTAGGTGCTACTTCTATAGATGCATTTTTTTTACGTGATAATGCTTGGAAATTTATGGCTACTATGAGTGGTAAAAGACTTCAATTTGGTGCTGCTGTTGTTGATAAAAAGTTAATAATTGCTGGTGGACGAGATGGGTTAAAAACATTAAATACAGTAGAATGTTTTGACTTTTCAACTTTCACTTGGAGTACACTACCAGCCATGAATATTCATAGGCATGGATTAGGAGTAGCTGTGTTAGGAGGACCTTTATATGCAGTTGGTGGTCATGATGGTTGGAGCTTCCTTGATACTGTTGAAAGGTGGGACCCAGCTACACGTCAATGGAGTTCAGTCTCTGCTATGTCTATACAAAGATCCACAGTTGGTGTTGCTGTTTTAAATGATAAGTAAGTTTTTAAATAATGTAGTATGTGTGTAGTTGCTATATTATATACCCTATATGCATATGTTCAGACTGTATGCTGTAGGTGGAAGAGATATAAGTTCATGTTTAAATACTGTGGAATGTTATGATCCACATACAAATAAATGGACACCATGTGCACCAATGTCAAAGCGACGAGGTGGTGTGGGTGTAGGAGTAGTAAATGGATGTCTTTATGCATTGGGTGGTCATGATGCACCTTCCAATAATCCTAATGCTAGCAGATTTGATTGTGTCGAAAGGTTATACATTTAATAAATCTATAATAGGTTGATTATATTACGGACACTGACGTACATATAAAGTCAGAGATTAATATATACATATTACAATTATTAGGTATGATCCTAAAACAGATACGTGGACTATGGTAGCCCCAATGAGTGTGCCGCGAGATGCAGTTGGTGTGTGTGTGCTTGGTGATAGACTTATGGCAGTAGGGGGTTATGATGGTCAACAATATCTCACACTTGTCGAAGCATATGTTCCACACCTTAATGAATGGGAACCGGTAAGAATCAATTTACATAAATATTTAACAGTAAAATATTTAAGAAAACTTTACTAATATTTTTGCATTACAAAATAATATATTTTAAGGTTGCACCCTTACATGCTGGTCGTGCAGGAGCTCCGTGTGTTGTTGTAAAAAACTTAAGTGGTTTTACATTTGATTAGTGGCAAAGTCCTACATATGCTCAAATATGGAATTTCAAAACTAAGCTGAAGTATTTTAACTGAAAATCTCAAAAAAAAAAAATTTATTAATGTTACTATATTATAAAAGTAGCGTTATTTTTGTCAATAAATTTATATTTAAGGACATAGTGTTTCAACACAGCAAACTGATATTTGTACTCTATTTGATACGTTGCGTGTACTACCGTAATTTTTACATACATACATACACACATATATATATATATATATATGTGTGTGTGTGTGTGTGTATATGTATGCATGTATATATACATACCTACATCTTTTGTATAAACATATTCAAATTTATTTTTAATAAATACATTTTTTATGTCGAACAAATTTATTTTTCTTGTCAAGAAAATGTTTTTATTTACACATGTAGTTATATATATTTTGTGAACATATCCTTTTTAAATAAATAAAACGCTCATTTTAACTAATTCATTGAATGTTTTGTAATTATGTTACTTAACAAGGTACCTTTTTATATAATCCTAACAAGCAGGAAATGTTCTGAAACGAATACAGAAAATGATAGATCCATGTGAGAATACACATCATATTACACAAAATATTTACTTTAATTAATTATAATTGTTCATAAATTAAATTTACCGTGGGAAATCTGATGCTGATTCCGCAAATTTATGTCTAACCATAAAGGTAGCAATTGCTTCTGCTACTTTGTCTGGAACATCTTCATGTACCGCATGTCCACATGCTGGTAGTACTTGCATTTGAAATTTACCTAATAAAAAAGAGATATGATCTTAACAAAATTTATAAATGTTTATTATAACATTTAACATTAATTGTAAATAATACCTTGCATTTGTCCAACAGTTAGTTCGCGGTCTAATCTATCGACGCCGGCTAACAATAGTACTTTCGGAGCTGGCACATTTAAGAATGCCGTTGACAAACCCTTAAACCATCCAAACCAATGCTGTTCAGTCTTGGATAGATCTATCCTCCAAACATATTTTTTAGTAGCAGTAGTATTTGTTGGAATAGGTGGTGGTGGCATATTTATTGGTTCCTCTTCTTGAATAATATCTTCTCGTGGAATCGTAGTCTCTGAGTTACATTCGCATGACGATTGTGATAACAAATCGATATCATGAGTGGCTAGTTTATTAGTTTCGATGCTATAGCAATATAAAATGTAACATATTAGAATAAGAAAAGAGCGTCAACGATGTATGAACCTGATATGTGTATACTGTACTAACTTTTTAATTTGTCCAGGAACTGACACCTTAGCTGATTGTATGTTACGGATTTGGCCACTTCGTACACTAAAATGTGGATAATTAGAGATATTCTTCTACAATCTCGGTTTTGATTATACAAAACAAATATGTAATATATTAAAGAAGTAAATAACATTTTAGTTTGTACAGAATCATCCAAAAATGTGCCTTCCTTCTGAAAAATGTGCTTAGAATAGCATATTTTGTTAACTGACAAAAACTACATGAAAGACACGAGAGAGATATAATTACTTTATGGTTTGTAAAAATCAAATGGTACTAACCACCACTCCACAGCTTGAGAAATAGAAATAAAACTAGATGGTCGAGATCTTAGAAAACTTTGCATAGATGCCAATGCATCCATTGCTGTTCCTTCGACAACATCAATAACTCCTAATCCACATAAATTTGTAATTAATGATGCGGCTCTAACAGCTACTGCACCACCCATACTATGTCCCACTAGGATCACAGGATTATTTTCTGTTGTAGCTTTTATAATAGCTGCAACGTCCCTGGTAACCAAATCAATTGATTAAAATACGGTATATGTAATTTATGTTTGTAATTATTTAAAAAATTTTCTTACTCTGCTAAGGTATCAGCGGATAAATCTTCTTCGTTCGATGTTTGAGTATCTCCATGACCTCTAAGATCAACTGCCATAACTTTACATACTACCATAGTCATAATTGATTTCTGAAACATACATGATATGCAAATTATTTTGCACTTTGTATATTTAATAATTAATACCTACAGTAAATTCTGCCCATGTTAATGCACTGTAACCACCCCCATGTAACAATACTAACGTCGGACCCTCTGTACCCTTAGTGTAAATATGAAACGTGTCATCTCCTATTTTTACATCCTGTGAATGATCAAAATAAGGAATCCATTGCACTGGATCGTAATCTCTTTTACGTTGAAATCCCTTTGATTTGCTAATCCTGTTGATTAGAAAAAATTAAACTATTTGGCAATAATAGCTTTTAAAATTTTCTATTAAATTTACATTAGAACATTGTTATCATTAAATTACTTGTACGAAAATATTAATTTCTAATAAAATTTCATTCAACATCTCCAATTTAGAGAAAGTATAAGAAACTAACCTAGAGCCGATTCCAAAATTGACACCCGACGGTGGTAATTTTGATTTCAAAATCGACTTTTGGAGGGAAGACATGTTAATATTTAGCAAGCTTCTCTATTTTTGTAATAATACTGTTCGTAATCACAATTATGTTTACAAGTTCTAAAGACACATCACAAACTTTATTGACGCTGTTTTAGTCACAATTAACGGAATGCCAAAACTTCTCTAACACCTTTAGCTTGTTACTACCTGAAATCAGTATTTCTATCTACGATATGGAGCGCCTCGGTGAATTTATTACAGCGTCTTTCTATTTTACCGATATCTTTAGATAAAGTTATCTTCTGCCGATATGAATAATCAATTACGACATTATAATCTTTAATCTTTTATAATTTTTCATAGTATGATTCTAAACATTTATTTCTTTTAATTATAGTATTCATGTTATTGATATATAACCGTATCAGGGTATCTTTACCTTTTTAAAATGATAATAATTATTCTTATTTAGATTTAATTAAAATTATGAACATAAATTTTTAATAATAAATATTTCATTTTACATAATGTAAGGCTTGTTTCATTAAATGATCTAATAAAAAGAAACGTACTTGTCTGTTTTATCGATTACCTTGATTAAAATTTATGAACTACCAGCTGAAAATCATAGATGGCAAGGCAAAACATTAAATTTCTTTTGCTTGGTCGATACATCGGAATACGGTACATGAAATCTCTTAAAACAGTAGTACTAATCTAATAGTAACAATTATATATTACTATACAACATATTTCATAATTAATTTAATAATTAATTTTATTAATTTATAATCTTTCTCAAGTGGAAATTAAATACTTTTTAACTTGTTCTTTTCATAACAGAAACATATTTGTATTTGAATCATTGTTATTAATAAATATAAGACATCGTTTGATATTCTATATCGATACTCATGGCTATCTCTAACAAAAAGCATCTTCCCGCGAAAACGAGGCATAGAATCGCAGAACATTTCTAGTCGACGCGAATCCAACATGCTGGTAACACATGGTAAAATATTTACGCACGTTAAAGTGAAACTTTCAGTCTCTGAACAAAACGTTTGGTAAAGTGGTATTATCATTGACCAGTGTTTTAATTATAGCAACTGGAGAAATAAATATTCAATAACAATAATATGCAATATCAGTTATTATTTCGGAACATGGAACAACTTTTGCAATATCTTCGTGATATTTAAGAAAGGACCACAACTAGCATAACTAACAGTGAACATTTGTTTTCAGTGGTAATATACCACAGAATGTGGAAAAAAGTGAAGTTATATAAAGAAAATCGTCTAATGAAACATGTGAGAAATGAACTGATGTGAGTGCGAAGCATATGATACAACAGTATAGTCACGTATCATCGATTGTACATTCCAGAATTCGATCGTCCACTGGTATATGGATTAACATTGAATGCAGCAGAGAGTTTCTTAATACTTTCCTCAATCTTTCGACGATTTCGACAATGTATATGTGAAATAAAGTGATGCCAAGTGTAACTATGTGTCATATCGTGCTGTGCCGTTACGTGTTGTTTAGATATTTGAAATTTCAATCTTGCATTGGCATATTTCGATATTACTAGAGAGAATAGACTGTTTCCTAATGAGTAGGCTAATTTTCTCCAATTTCGATGGTTCATTCTTGACGTATAGCGATGGAAGTGTGAGTGCGTGAGAAATCGTATTACCTTATTACCTTCCTTCGATTAGATAGATGAAATTCCTGCTCCGGTTAGAATATTTCATTATCACTCGTTAGAGTAAACCCTTCTCAAATCAGCAGACCGAACTTTTTTCGATTCTTTCCGTTTTTTTTCCAAATGCAGTGCCGAAAGTGAAAGGATATGGAAGGTCGTACTGCGTAGTTATCTCTCGTGGCTTATCTCTCTCATAATCCGGTTTCGGATTAAGATTTCTTTATATCAATCGATAGATCCTTCCCTCCTCTAACAGAATCAGTGGTTCTCTTTAGATTTTCGCGATTTTTTTTCAAGCTACAGTGCCGAATGTTGGAGTTTGTGACAGGTTGTACTGCGTAGTTATCTCTTGTGGCTTATCTCTATCATAATCTGTCTCTGGATTAGGACTTTTTTATATCAATTAATAGATCCTTCTCTCCTCTAATAGAATCAGTGGTTCTTTCTCGATTTTCGTGATTTTTTTTCCAAATACAGTGCCGAATGTGGGAGTGTGTGACAGGTCGTACTGCGTCATTGTCTCTCGTGGCTTATCTCTCTCATAATCCGATTTCGAATTAGGATTTTCTTATATCACTCGATAGATCCTTCCCTCCTCTAATAGAATCAGTTGTTCTTTTTCGATTTCCGCGATTTTTTTTCCATCTACAGTGCCGGATGTGTGAGTGTGTGGCAGGTCGTACTGCGTCGTTATCTTTCATGGCTTAACTCTTTGGAAATACAATTTTTGATTTGGAGTTTTTTACATCACTCGATAGATCCTTCTCTCCCCTAATAGAATCAGTGGTTCTTTCTCGATTTTCGTGATTTTTTTTCCAAATACAGTGCCGAATGTGGGAGTGTGTGACAGGTCGTACTGCGTAGTTATCTCTCGTGACTTATCTCTCTCATAATACGGTTTTGGATTCCGATTTTTTTATATCAATCGATAGATCCTTCGCTCCTCTAATAGAATCAGTGGTCTTTTTTCGATTTTAGTGATTTTTTCTCGAACTGCAGTGCCTTATGTGGGAGTGTGTGGCAAGTCGTACTGCGTAGTTATCTCTCGTGGCTTATCTCTCTCATAATCCGGTTTTGGATTCCGATTTTCTTATATCACTCGATAGATCCTTCCTTTCCCTAATAGAATCAGTGGTTCTTTTTCGAGTTTAGTGATTTTTTTTCGAACTACAGTGCCGAATGTGGGAGTGTGTGACAGGTCGTACTGCGTCATTGTCTCTCGTGGCTTATCTCTCTCATAATCCGATTTCGAATTAGGATTTTCTTATATCACTCGATAGATCCTTCCCTCCTCTAATAGAATCAGTTGTTCTTTTTCGATTTCCGCGATTTTTTTTCCATCTACAGTGCCGGATGTGTGAGTGTGTGGCAGGTCGTACTGCGTCGTTATCTTTCATGGCTTAACTCTTTGGAAATACAATTTTTGATTTGGAGTTTTTTACATCACTCGATAGATCCTTCTCTCGCCTAATAGAATCAGTGGTTCTTTCTCGATTTTCGTGATTTTTTTTCCAAATACAGTGCCGAATGTGGGAGTGTGTGACAGGTCGTACTGCGTAGTTATCTCTCGTGACTTATCTCTCTCATAATACGGTTTTGGATTCCGATTTTTTTATATCAATCGATAGATCCTTCGCTCCTCTAATAGAATCAGTGGTCTTTTTTCGATTTTAGTGATTTTTTCTCGAACTGCAGTGCCTTATGTGGGAGTGTGTGGCAGGTCGTACTGCGTAGTTATCTCTCGTGGCTTATCTCTCTCATAATCCGGTTTCGGATTAGGATTTTCCTATATCACTCGATAGATCCTTCCCTCCTCTAATAGAATCAGTGGTTCTCTTTAGATTTTCGCGATTTTTTTTCGAACTACAGAGCCGAAAGTGGGAGTGTGTGACAGGTCGTACTGCGTCGTTATCTCTCGTGATTTAGCTTTTGGAAATTTCTATTTGCATTTGTATTTTATGTGGAGCCATTAGAAGTCTATATTTATTTTTGATAGTGGGAAAAAATTGAAGCAGCATTAGAAATATGTAAAGTTCGATATGTACTTGTTTCTATGTTGGATAACCATATGACATACAAGATAGAGATATTTGATGGCCAAATAAATATTCAATACCTGAAGATGATTTAGGCGCACAATAGGGAATAAAATTAATTTAGACGATGTCCTCTTATAACAACATGATATAGAGACTACAGTGAGATAGAAAGGTATGTTGTATTCCTGACTTGAATAAATATTAATATCAATGGTCAATGTCGCTGATCATCGCTAATGTGTTTAGTTTCAGAATGATGGAGCTGAGGTTATAAAGGAAAGAGAAAAGTTTGAGTAATAGTATTGAGAAGAGGAAATGCATGTTATGTGGAGTCAAGCAACAGGAAAGAGACGCCATATGTATCAACAGAGAAAGATGTCTGGCATCAAAATGCTAATATGAGGATCATTGAAGAGATAGAGAATGAACAATTGATAATAGCTGTGAAAGGTAATGATAAATTGAATATAGAGTGTAAATGTTGCTTACAGTAATAATCTGTAGAAATATGCATAGGAACTTGGAAACTATAAAAGCAGTAGGAATAATGGGACTGTAGCACATGGCGAAAGTGGACATGATATTTTAACCCACCGTTGCATATCTAAAGGGTAAGTTTTCAAATTGTATGCATTGGGAAGTAAGATAAAAGAAACAATACTTTGCAACTAAAATCTTGACTATGTTGCTGGGCAAGTATCATTTATTTGCAACTGCCTGGGAAAGTTATTACAGGAAGAAGAAAAGACAATAGATTATTTCACTGCTTGACTGAGAGCTGAGGACATGAGGGTAAAAGCAAATCAATATGAAAATGTGGCCTTCAAAGCTGAGGAAAAAGAATGTTTCAAATGCAACTCAATTAAACATCTTGCACATGCATGTTGGAACGACAACAAAGGTAACAAAGAAATAAAATGTTTTAGTTGTGGCAGATTGGCATAAAATTCCAAAATATTTTCAAGATCAGGTTGAAAAGAAGAGGCATCCTCCATGTGAGACATGTAAGTAGTCTAATCATTTGGAAAAAATCATTTGGATTGTTTTTTTAAGAATATGAAGGAAATAAAGGAGATAAATGTAAAAGCAGAGAGTATGTTTCTTGGACTCAGGAACAAAGAATCATGTGGTTAGTAAAGTAAAGTATTTTAAAGAATAGGAAGAAATAATTATGGAAATTGGATCAGTGGAAAGAAATAATATTTGTGTGTTCTACTTTTTAGACAGAAATTATTGTCATTAGATCTGATAACTAGGAATGATGGTGAGATCATATTCAAGGAAAATGAAGTAATAGTTTATGAGAATGAAGTAAAAATATTAGTAAGAAAGAGATGTAATAATGGACTTTATAGTGTAGAAGAATCCAAAGAAAAAATACAGGCTAGAGCATTACTAGTAGAGAGGAATAAGAAGTTGGTGGAGTGCTACAGAAAATTGAACCACCTAAGTATTGTATTCATGAGAGAGTTGTCCAAAAAAGCATTGGGTATGAAATTAACGAAAAGAGAACTAAGGGCAAGAATTGGAGAATGCAGGATGTGTGTTGAAGTAAAGCAATCGAAGCCTCCATTTGTAGAGACAAGAAGAAAGGCGAAAAGGCCTCTAGAAATAATACATTCTGATATATGTGGGTCTGTAGAGCCAGAAACATGGGACAGAGATAGGTAGGTGATGACAATCTTAGATTTTATTAATTTTGTGATGATATATCTTACAGAATCAAATATTGAAGCACTACAGAAATTGTAAAAGTATCTTGCAGCAGCAGAAACAGAGTGGAATAACACACAGACTTTGATACGATAATGTAGAAGAACATACCATTGGAGAGATGAGAGAAAATAGAAGTCCTACAAAAGCAATAAATACAACTGCATATGAAAAGTGGACGGGAAAAAGATCTCACTTAAAAATCATGCGTTTTTAGAAAAACTTGTATTTTTCGAAATTTGAGAGTGGTAGGACAATTTTGTTTGTGGATTTCTTTTCAGAAAGGTAGACTCTACAAGAATAACCCAACGAATATTACAGATTAAGATTTGTATTGACAATGTAATTAAATAAGTGATGTAGCATAATTTCTGTACTACTGAAGAATATGGTTCAGTTTAACACTAGAATTACTAAATAAGTCAAAAGCTTAAAATAAATAAATATGTATTACTACCTTCCTACCTGAATAAAATGTATACTAATCATTGTCAAGAGCAAATATATATTTACAATAACTTATGCGTTTATTAATTTTTCCTTAATTAATTAATTATTAATAATTATTGCTAAGATGATGCTATTTTTCTCCATTAGTTACTAACTTCTATGCGATTAATTCATGAATTACATGCACACATTATAGAAACAATATCCTTGGGCATTTTAATATATCATTTTTGTTCATATTTTACTTCTAGTTTTGTTCAGAATTAAATATTTCAATGAGCTATCAGTCCGATCGTTCTTATGTAGTCACGTACGCCATCAAATAATTATTAATAACAAACTAGTTACCATCAAATTATGTACGAAAATTATATAAGAATGTTGCCTGTAGTTCCAGCTTTGCGATTCAATTATAAAAGTTCACGAATTAATTACAGAAACTTGATAATTCGTGATTTTTCACTACCGAATGTACCCTATCCTTTTCTAATTACACTCCTTTTTATGTAATACTTCATTTTAGCCAAATATCGTGCGTTTTTTAGAAAAATTCACGATGTTTTTAAACTAAAGTTCATAGAGTAATTTGTATTATGGATTAATTTTCAGGAAAGTAAACCCTACAAGGTTTACGCAATGGATGTTACAGATTAAAATTTATGTTAAACAATGTAATTAAGTTATTATAGCTAATATCTTAAAGAATTCTATGTATACATAATATCAAATATAGAATTTCTACTTATATAATAAATATCTCTTTTATTGAAATTTAAGTTTTTATCAAAAAATAATAATTAATTTTTATTATTACTAATTTATTTGTTTTAAAAAAGTATTTAAAAAATACTAATTAAAAATACAATACTAAAAAAAGTTTATAACATTAATATCATAACAAAAGTAGGTTTTCCTTGATGAGAAAAGGAACTTCTAAAAAGGTAGTCATCTTTGCCCTCTGTTACTACTGGCATATTGATTAGTTTTTATTACCAGGAGTAGGGAGAGAATACAAAAAGTATAGACGGAAAAGTGCCAATCGTATATAAGTTAAGAAATAAAGATAGCCCCAGAAAGTTTATGTCATCTAATTGATCAAGAACTTGCCCACCATGAACGTCGAAAGGATCTAATATGAAAATGTGTTCTGTTTTGTGTAGAAATGTAAAATCAACACAACTAAAACAATTACTTCTTAATACGAAGATTGGAAATTAGAGGTGAGTGATATGAGATATTAATAAAAAATAATTGTTTAATATGTATTTTTCCGTTATAGATATATTTCTATTGTTATTATTTGAATAAATTATTTATGAAAGTATGAATAAAAATACATACATTGATTGAAATTAAGTAAATATGTAAAATTCATCAATTATATTTCCTATTAACTCAAAAAAGAATATAATTAATGTAAAATTATTTAATTACATGCACTATAAAATTTAAGAAATTTTACTTATTATTCATCTACAATCTATTGTTAATAAGATTTATTCTAATTTATTGTCGATAGTTAATTTGCAATTTTTTAAGTGTAATATGCAGTATTTATCTTGATATTTGATCCCAACAAAAATAAAAGAAGTGCTTAATACTTCTATCATCTCGTTAAAGTAATTTGAATTGATAAAAATTAAAACTGAAATTTGCTCGCGATATTGATTAATTTGAAGTATGTTTATGATTATATGGCATATTGTATAATATGCAAACTAGGCGGAGTTAGGTTTATATTTAGAAAGCTATTTTTATTTTTGCGACTAGAACAATATAATAAATAACATATTTAGTAATATATAAATCTTTATATGATTAATCACATATTTTTTTACTTACATATGGTATATAACTAAGCATTTAACAAAATATATTATAGGCTTTAAACCAGTATGATAAATCATCGCAAAGTGAAATCGCAAATGAAACATTTTGCTTTAATAGAAAAAAAATTATTAGTGAACGAAGCAATGGTTCACGTAAAAAATGGAAATTACTATAAAGCCATGTACCTATATAATAAAGTAAGTTTATTAAATTACGAAATATTTTTTATTGCATATTTACAGTCGTACAAAAATGTAAAATGATCCTTTTTCATGTTTGACAAATATATCATTAAAAATATCATTAGTTAAAAATGAATAATTAATTATGAATGTTAAGATCAGATATAATACATAAAATACTAAATTGTATCAAAGAAAAATAATAATGCAATAGTATAATTATTTAAAAATTGGATTGGATTACGAAGAATAGTTTTATTTATCAATGTTTATATAATTGCTAATTTTTACAAGATTTAAATAAATATTAAAAATGCATTTATAGAAAGAATTATTTATTCTTATCTTATGTGTAGAATTGTGAAGTGTCAATATTCTAGTAAATTGAAATATTACATATTATATCATAATAATTATAAACTAGTAATTATGCGTCAAGTGTCATCTTAATATTTCGACTATTTCATCGTCGTTATGTAATATAATGTACTGTAATGAAAAATATATATTTATATATATAATACTAATGAAATCTACAACGAATGTTGTTATATCATTAATTTTCTCGAACCTTATTAAAACAATAACTTTCGACCTGGTTTTTTGATTACTTTTCTACTTTTACTGATTTTTGTAAATAATTTTAATAAATAAATGTAATATTTATAACAAAAGAAATCATTTACTTTATAAGAAAAGTATTCCTTGAATTATTATAGCGTCAAACAGTATGATCACATTGTTGTATGTTATACCTTTATAAGATAAATACAGTACCAGTAAAAATACGACATTTATTGCAATAGCTCATTCTTTAAATTTTACACTGAGTCATTCTATTAAGATAAGCATTTCCCAATATTTTAATAACAGCTGAAGAACTATTACAAAATTATGAAAATAATAAAAGAACTTTTTAATTATAAAAAAACAAATATTAAAAGTGTTACTGATCAAATTTATAATGAAGAGCGAATTAAAACTTAACAGATGTGTATTATAATGCACTGAATAGTGCTTTCAAAAATGAAAAAAATATATTTTGATTTACAAAATAATACTTACAAGTTGTGAAATGTATCAATAAAATTAAGTTAAACAATTTATCATTCCCAAATAATGTAATTAATAATTTACGAAAAACTTGTTCTTGAAATAAAAGATGTATTCCATTTTAAATAAATAATAATATTCACAAAGGTTTTATCAGCATTTTATCCACATTCATAAAAAAATATATTCTACTTTTTATAAATTAATAAAAATTCTTTATATAAGTAATAAAAGACATATTAACATAATTTCTAAAAGGATAAATCATTTTTTTTCTTCCTTTTTTGGGAAAGGGAATAAAAATTTTCAAAAAAAGATTTTCTAAAATACCTTTAATCTTCAGATTCTGCAATTTCAAACTAAGGCTCAAATTCTATTAGAGAAATGTATCACATACTACGTATTTCGTTGAAATAGACTACCAATCACTAGACTAAATGCTTCCTGGCAAGTACTAAGGGAACTTCAAATTCCTTTGTTCATATATGATCTGAGATTTTCGTACGCCGAATTTACCCGCATTGTTGACTGTTTCTAAGGAAACAAGCTATCTGGAAAAGGTGTCGATAACCACACGTCTATTCGACACGCAAAGCACACGAAAGCACCTTACATTCTAAGTTGTCTCGTGAATGAAACGCGCCAAGTGTATCCGTTCCACCGATTTTTATTTACAAGAAAAAAATTGAAAATATTAGTGATTTTTCAGATATTTTGTTAGTAAAATTAAAATGTTTCACTACTAAAATTATAAAGTAAAGGAATATAAATTATATAAATTAATAACAAAATAGGTATGAAAATACTATTAACATAAAGAAATTTTCTCCCCCTTTCTTATTCACTGCTATTAGTTCTTAATTTTAAAAAATATTAATTGTGTTAATAAAAAAATATTTAAAACGTCTATTCAAAATCAGATGTAAAAAAAAAAAAAATGGGTGAAGTAACTGCATCAGTGTCTACAAGCGCGCAGAATCTTATTGATTCAAAAATTATGTGTATCCTGAATCCAACAATGCATCATCATGATTTGTTGCAAAGCTATGTCCGAGTGCCCGTAGAAAGTACTTCAAATTCAAAACAGTTCGAAGATGTGGAAAATTTCAATAAAGCGCCATCCTCTTTGGGAACTTGTCTCGACACAGAATCTGTTGATGACATTGATAAAGAAAGCCGAATTGATGAGGACATCAGGAAGAAAAAAAATAATAAGAAGCAACAGAAAAACAAATCTAGTAAATTATTATCAGTTGAACCAGAAATGAGTATTCGAAAGAGAAAGAAATGACGTCGACAGAATAATGGTGTTCGTCGCCAGGAAGAAGTATACACTGATAAGGATCGCGCTGCCGCAGTAAATATGGGAACTAGAGATATTAAACAATCGTTAAAAATGAAACAGAAACAAGATCGCAATTTACAATTGCCCGAAGATACTGAACCAACCACTATGTTGGCATTAGGATTGCGAGAAATGCGAATTGGTGATGTCAAAGTCGCAATGAATTGTATTAATAAGGTTCTTTTTGACTTTTTCTTGAATCGAATATATTTTTATTCTTTAATGTTGTATGTTTTTCTTTTCTTCATAAGTATATATGTATTTATATGAAATTAATAATTTATTTAGTTTATGTTACATATATCTTATAAAAATTGATTTTACAGTAATTTGAGACATCTGTTTTAAATCATTTAATTAGCTTTGAATAGTATCTTCTTCTAACAATTTTCCCACAGGGGTTTTGAATAATCTTTCGAAAAGTAAACAAAAATTTCTTTTTATAATTGAATTGAAACAAGATAAGAGAATAAATTTTATATTTTTGCACTATTTATTTTGAACGCCACGTCTTATTTTTTTTATATATTATGTATTTCTAATTTTAATAAATACTATCATCATTAAATATCGCTAAAAACAAGTACAATAGTTTAATTAAAGAATTATAGGAATTGTAAAATTGAAAGTAATATTATATCGTATAGTTTCAAAAATTTTGTTGCATATAATCAATTAGGAAATTACTTCTATTAAATAAATTGATAAAGATGATTCATATTGTTAAATTGTATGAAGTAACAATAAATAACTAACAAAATGGTATTAAGATTTATACATTTTTTTATTAAATATTTTTAGAAATTAAAAATTTATGAACAGTTTATATTTTAGTTGTAATGTAATTAAATGATGTAATGAATACTATTATTTCCTGCCAGGCCCTGGATCTTGAACCAAATGATAATAATGCATTAATAGCACGAAGTAGATGTCATCTTTTACTAGGAGAGCCTCAAAAAGCATTACAAGATGCTGAAAATGCATTACAATGCAGAATGAAAAATACCAGTATGGCTAACGCAATGTATTGTAAAGCAGAAGCTTTATATCATCTTGGTGATTTTGAAATGAGTCTTGTATATTATTACCGTGGTATGAGAATTCGACCAGAATGCGGACACTTTCGTCTTGGTGTTCATAAAGCAAAAGATGCAATACAAAATATACTACGTAAAAATTAAATTCTTATATCATAAATATATAAAATACTTAAAATAACATTTTGAAATTTGTATAAAATATTAAATATATTACTACTTAATAATATATTATTTTAACAAACTATTGATGAAATATTGTAAAAATTTATAAATAAATATATTCATTTATGTATGAAAAATATATTAATTTTAAAATATTTGCTCATAAAATATAATATAAAAATCTTTTAAATTCTATATATATATATTTATATTTATTTGTTTATCAATTTCTAGAGAATATAATAGTAAACTATAGATTACGTAAAAAGTGTACATATTACTTTTTCATTTACTTATGAACACGCATAAAGCATTTGTTTTATTATAAATAAATTAATCTTTGATAATAAGTATCATAAACATTGTTAAATATTTTACGTCATTTTACAATGTACCTAAATAGTGTACACGATAGTATACAAACAGTGTACGTGTTTATTGCATTGAATTGTCGTTAATACAAAAGTTGCATCACTTACAGGTTAGGTAACTTTATTAATTATGTATCTATGATCAAATACGGGAAGATAAATACTACGTATGCGATTATTTGCTATTTTTTATTATTAATTGTTATTTTTTATTATTGAATTATTGACGTAAAATTAGATTTAAATTTATTTCAAATACTTAAACATAAAGCATTTTATAATGGCAGAAGTTGTTTTAAGTTCTGGTGAAAAAACTTTCATTCTTCATGGAATAGATGTAAGTTGATATAAGTTTTTATGTAAATTTATTTATACACTAAAAGTTATTGTAATTTATATAATTTTGTTACTGTGTAATTTATTTGATTTTATAATTGTAAGGCAGACTTTAGAAATGATGGTAGACGACGTTGTGAATACAGACCAATGGAAATTGAAACCAAATTAATGCCACAAACTCATGGATCAGCAAGATTGCACATAGGAAACACAGATATACTCGTTGGTATTAAAGTAGAACTTGACATACCTTATGCTGATACACCAAATGAAGGGAAATTAGAATTTTTTGTTGACTGGTATGTTATGTTACATAATTACTGGATATATAAGATCAAAAATTCAAGAAATTAAAATATATTAATAATTTAATGAATAAGTAAAAATGAATAATTTTGTATTAATTAAAAAAAAAGGAATATATGCATTAGCTAGTTATTTCACATAGTTCATTATGTTTTAGTTCTGCCACTGCAACTCCAGCATTTGAAGGTAAAGGTGGTGATGATTTAGCAACTGAAATAAGTAATACTTTAACAGTTGCTTATCAAACGCGTAATGCTTTTGATTTAAGAACATTATGTATTTTACCCAACAAAAAATGTTGGAAAATATATGTTGATGTATTGGTAAATAAAATAATGCTTACATATTTAAATCATTTACATAAAAACAATAATTTCAAAAACATAATATACATATATAGATTCTTCAGTGTGGTGGCAATCTTTTTGATGCAGTAGGAATTGCAGTTAAAGCTGCATTAAATAGTACTGAAATACCAAAAATTACAGCTGCAGCTCTTGATGGTGGAGAACCAGATATTGAGTTATCAGATGATTCTTATGACTGCATTCAATTAGACACAAGCAATTATCCAATCATTGTAACATTGTGTAAAGTATGTTTTTATCAATTTATATTATTTTGTAACTTTTATATTACAAATATTACAAAACAAGAAAAATTTGATATTATATTCGAAATATGAAAATGATGTTTAAATAGATGTTTTCAATCATTATTGAAATTTTTTTTACAGATTGGTGATAATTATATTGTGGATCCAACTTCAGAAGAAGAAGTCTGTAGTGCAAGTAGTATAGCCGTGTCTACATTACCAAATGGTAAAATTTCATCAATCATTAAATTGGGTTATGGAAGCATTCAACCTAATACTTTGAACAAAATGTTACAAGTAATGATGATGTTATATTATATATAGAAGTTATATACAATAAAATACAGATCTAATTATATATTTTACTATGTATGACTACCTATTAATGGTAAAAAAAATTATATTTTAGATGGGTAAAGATATAGGATTGCAATTAAATAAAGGTCTTATGAAAGCATTGAAAGAAGAAAATCAACTTGGACGACAAAGACAGATATTAGGATTTCTTAAATGAATGTATATAATAATTACTAATTACAAATATACCTAAATTTTATACATAAGTGTTATGAATTTTCTATCATTTATGTTACTCTTTATCATATTACAATATTTTAAATAACTTCTCTTATTTAAGCCTATTTTATATGTATTACATTGGTTTAATTAAGTAAAAATAAATAATATGTAAGTAAACTGAAAAAGATATTTAATTTAAAAAAAATTTACCTTTTATAAGCATCTATTAAATAAAATGATAAATATACTCACAATATACACTCGAATCATTATTTTATTATATTTAAATACTACATAACCATAATTACAATAACTTTTATAGAACAGAATTTTCAAAACCTAATGTAGCAAACTGCTTTGGACGTACAAGACCATTATTATTTGTACATCCTGGACGTTCAAAAAAAGGTACTCTTATTGGTATCCAACATGCTTTCCTTACCCAAGTCTAAAATGAAAAAAATTTTTACATTTTACTTGTAGTTTTCATATTATATTTACAATATATATTGAAAAGTTTTTCTAACATACAGCTGTATTGTATCTATAATAATAGTATGCAATATGAAGTACACTGATAATAGCACACACTCCTACTATTGTGTTTCGTGTTACATATGCACATTTGCTACCCTATAATCAAACGTAATGAGAAACAAAGAGAATACTTTTTTATTTATAAATGTCTCATCTTACCATAAAAGGAGTTAATAGACCTTCAAATTTAAGTACAGGTGCCATGAAAAATCTACGTATTGGATTATTAAAATATTTATAATAATTCTTTGGAATTATTGGTTCTTCTGGTGAAAGAATTTGGCTTTTCACAAACTTTGCCCTCCATGCGCGTTCTTCAACCGTCATACCAATTAAACGTTCTCTTTCTCTAACTACACGGCCATAAATTGACATTGCTTTTACACCACCAGTCTCAGAAGATGCCATTGTGAATGAATTATCTAAAACTATAAAATTGTAATAACAAAATAATCAAATAATTATATAATATAAAGAAAAATATGAAGAGGTATTTGTCATTTATATGAATTTCAGATTCATATAAGATTCTTATAAAATATAAAACATTAAAAATAATTAACACTGGATAATACTGGAGTTACCACTGAATAGTTAAATTACACTGGATATTAACTATAGATAATATAGTAAACATGGCTATTTTAATACATATTAACTGTAATCTGTTTACCTGTATATAATAAATACGATGTATTTGTGATATATTGTATATATTTACAATAAAGTATAATATAAATAAAATAATAACATATATTAAAAATAAAACTTATTCTATTGAGGTTACCTGTACGTATTGCGTCACGATCACGTAAAGAATGAATATAACCTTCAATTTATTTCAGAAATATGCGCATGTCAGTAATACAAATATATTTTACTTAATAGCTTTTGAAATGTAAGCGTAATTTTTGAAGCTATATGCAGTAATATGGTTTGAAATATTGCTACACAATTTTAGAAAGAAACAGATAATATATAATGAATAAATCTTTTTCAGATAGTAAAACAATTATTAACAAAATGTTTGCTCATTAAACACGCATGATATTTTTGATGCAAGTTCGAAATAAGTTAATATATTTTAATTTCATAAAGAGTAATTGTTATTGTTTCTTATACTAACTAGCTTTTCCGATTATAATTTCTTTTTTTATTTTGGACTAACAAGGAGTGTGCAAATCCTTCGGGTCACCGATTTAGTTGAAACCTTGCAGGTTTGTAGATATTGTCATGCAGTTTAAGAAAATATATCATTATAGCGGCAACTACTCAATAGTTTTTGAGATATGTACGATTAAAGTTTCATTACTTTCGTAATTACAGATTTATATCCATCATTTTACAAGCGCAGTCGTGACCTAAAAGCGATAGATGAATATTCCTGTGATAATGGACCGTGGTTCGATTCTCGTCCCATAGTTGGTAGTTTTTTAAACTATTTTTGATTGTGTTCATTTTTCGTCTATGAAAAAATTGTAAATAAAATTTCTTAATAAAATAATTTATTTTTTACGCTTTCTTATGCTAGT
>NW_016907930.1:330780-371007 GCF_001483705.2 Eufriesea mexicana | reverse complement strand
TATTTTATTCTATTGTTTCTTCGTATTCGCTGATTCTTCAACTTTAATCCATAAGTTTCTTCCATACTTTTCTTGTCATACTTGGATAATTTAATATGGGTATTAAAAACAGGACCATAAACTTATCATTGTGTAACATTTTTATTACGTACTCGTGCTCATTAGAGTATTCGAACGCTTATATTTCAAGAGAATTTTTTAACCCAAAAATTCAGATTTTAATGATGCATGTTAAACATAGCCCGTATGTAAATCATAACGGGATACATATGGATTAAATTTTTTATTGATGGAAAATGCCTATGTGGAAATGCCTAAAATCAACCCTCTTGGCCTCGTTCCAATCATGCGTCGTAGGCTGTTTATTGCGTTGGCTTAAAATTGCGACACTTGCTGCTATGTCCGGTCTTCTATTCACAGTTACGTGTAGCAGGGACCCAATTAATTGCCGGAATTTTCTTTTCCAGCGATTTCGGTCCCATCTTCCCTGTATTTCAGATATCCTTGGTCTAACGGCGTGTTCGCCGTTTTGGCGTCCTGCAGTCCAAACCTATGCAAAATCTTTTCTATGTATTTTTCTTGCTTTATACAACAAAATCCCCCCTCATTTGTTCTTATTTCTACTCCCAGGTAATGTTTCAGTAATCCCAAGTCCTTGAGCTGGAAATGTTCCTTCAAGAGGTTCGCTGTATTGTCTACTTTGCTGACATGCCTTGAGGCAATTAAAATATCGTCCACATATATAACGATATAGGTCAATTCACCCATATCAACCTTTGTATACAGATACGTGTCTGCTTTGCCTTGTATGAAACCATGTCCCTGTAGCAAGCTGTTTAACTGGTCGTTCCAAATCTTCGCAGTTTGTTTCAGGCCATGGATACCCTTTTTTTAATTTGCAGACGTAATCCTCCTTACCTGGCTCTATATAACCTTCCGGTTGTTTCATGTAGATCACCTCTGTTAGCCTCCCGTTGAGAAAGGCTGTCTTTGCGTCAAAATGTTTGAACGATATTCCCTTTTGACCTGTCATCGCTAGGAAGGTCCTAAGGGTCACTTGTCGCACGACAGGTGCGAAGACTTCTTCATAGTCCGTCCCATATTTTTGGGAGAACCCACGTACGACGAGCCTCGTCTTGCGTCTTTCCACGGTCCCGGTGTTGCTTTCCTTCACTTTAAACACCTACTTGCACGTAACAATGTTTTTGCCTTCAGGTACGGGAACTATATTCCATGTGCCGTTTTTCTTCAGGAAAGGAATTTCTTCGTCCATGGCCCTTTTCCATTGGTCCTATCCGGTCCTGATAGTGCTACTTCTGCATTCTTCGGCACATTTTCTTCAATCGTGGCTGTTTTTAAAAGTGGCTACGTATCTATCCGGCAGCACACCACGGTTTATCCTCTTTGACCGTCTATTTTGTTCGCCGTCCTCATTCGCCGATTCTTCCGACGATGACTCTTCGGGCTGTTCATCATCTCGGCTTCTTTTTTCATTTTTGTTTGGATTTACAGGCAGAACTATTTCGTCTCTTGTCTCGTAGGTAGGTTTGTCCTGACGTACCTTGTCCAGAAATATCCCATCCCGGCTGATTTTGATGTTATTTGTCTCCTTATTTAATAATCTATAGGCTATAGATTCATCCGAGTAGTCAACGAAGATATATTTTATGGCCTCTTTGTCCAGCTTCCTTCGTTGTTCTTTATGAACGTAGATGTACGGATCACATCCAAAAATGTGTAGGTTTCCGACGTCTGGTTTCTTCGAGTACCATAGTTCGCACGGGGTCTTTCCTGTGGCTTTGGTTGGTATTTATCACTTCTACCCAATATTTTTTTTCCATGTCTGCATCCACCGGCATGCATCTCGCCATTTCCAATAAGGATCTGTTCTTCCGTTCTGCCACACCATTTTGCTGCAGTATATTGTACTTGAATTTCTTAATTTTTCAAGTATGCTTGCAGGTCTTCATTTATATATTCCCTTCCTCTATCCGATCGTATTTTCCTCGGCCTTTTTTGAAGCTGTGTTTTTATCATTTCTACAAAATTTTTGATATGTCCTGTGGCTTCATTTTTGTGTTTTAAGAGATATATATGGGTATAACGGGAATAGTCATCAATGATTGCTAGAATGTATTTGTTGTTACCCGGTGTCATTGTTTGCATAGGTCCGCAAACATCCGTATATACAAGTTCCAGTATTGAACTTGACCTGTGTTTTGATTCCTTCGAAAACGGTGTACGCGACTTTTCCCTTTAATACAACACTCGCAGATCATTTGTTGTCCACAGTTAATTATCTTGATGCCCGTTACCAATTCTTTTCCGCATAGTTCCTTTAATGCGTTTGGGTCCCGGTGACCAAAACGTCGATGCCAGGTATGTTGACTATTGTCTGTATGTCCGTTGCTAACATTTTCACCAGCACTACATGCCTTTTCAATTGTGTTTAGTTCGAAAAGACTTGAGAACAGTGTAGCTTTTCCTATTAGTTTTTTGCCTATCCCCCCTCATTTGTTCTTATTTCTACTCCCAGGTAATGTTTCAGTAATCCCAAGTCCTTGAGCTGGAAATGTTCCTTCAAGAGGTTCGCTGTATTGTCTACTTTGCTGACATGCCTTGAGGCAATTAAAATATCGTCCACATATATAACGATATAGGTCAATTCACCCATATCAACCTTTGTATACAGATACGTGTCTGCTTTGCCTTGTATGAAACCATGTCCCTGTAGCAAGCTGTTTAACTGGTCGTTCCAAATCTTCGCAGTTTGTTTCAGGCCATGGATACCCTTTTTTTAATTTGCAGACGTAATCCTCCTTACCTGGCTCTATATAACCTTCCGGTTGTTTCATGTAGATCACCTCTGTTAGCCTCCCGTTGAGAAAGGCTGTCTTTGCGTCAAAATGTTTGAACGATATTCCCTTTTGACCTGTCATCGCTAGGAAGGTCCTAAGGGTCACTTGTCGCACGACAGGTGCGAAGACTTCGTCATAGTCCGTCCCATATTTTTGGGAGAACCCACGTGCGACGAGCCTCGTCTTACGTCTTTCCACGGTCCCGGTGTTGCTTTCCTTCACTTTAAACACCTACTTGCACGTAACAATGTTTTTGCCTTCAGGTACGGGAACTATATTCCATGTGCCGTTTTTCTTCAGGAAAGGAATTTCTTCGTCCATGGCCCTTTTCCATTGGTCCTATCCGGTCCTGATAGTGCTACTTCTGCATTCTTCGGCACATTTTCTTCAATCGTGGCTGTTTTTAAAAGTGGCTACGTATCTATCCGGCAGCACACCACGGTTTATCCTCTTTGACCGTCTATTTTGTTCGCCGTCCTCATTCGCCGATTCTTCCGACGATGACTCTTCGGGCTGTTCATCATCTCGGCTTCTTTTTTCATTTTTGTTTGGATTTACAGGCAGAACTATTTCGTCTCTTGTCTCGTAGGTAGGTTTGTCCTGACGTACCTTGTCCAGAAATATCCCATCCCGGCTGATTTTGATGTTATTTGTCTCCTTATTTAATAATCTATAGGCTATAGATTCATCCGAGTAGTCAACGAAGATATATTTTATGGCCTCTTTGTCCAGCTTCCTTCGTTGTTCTTTATGAACGTAGATGTACGGATCACATCCAAAAATGTGTAGGTTTCCGACGTCTGGTTTCTTCGAGTACCATAGTTCGCACGGGGTCTTTCCTGTGGCTTTGGTTGGTATTTATCACTTCTACCCAATATTTTTTTTCCATGTCTGCATCCACCGGCATGCATCTCGCCATTTCCAATAAGGATCTGTTCTTCCGTTCTGCCACACCATTTTGCTGCAGTATATTGTACTTGAATTTCTTAATTTTTCAAGTATGCTTGCAGGTCTTCATTTATATATTCCCTTCCTCTATCCGATCGTATTTTCCTCGGCCTTTTTTGAAGCTGTGTTTTTATCATTTCTACAAAATTTTTGATATGTCCTGTGGCTTCATTTTTGTGTTTTAAGAGATATATATGGGTATAACGGGAATAGTCATCAATGATTGCTAGAATGTATTTGTTGTTACCCGGTGTCATTGTTTGCATAGGTCCGCAAACATCCGTATATACAAGTTCCAGTATTGAACTTGACCTGTGTTTTGATTCCTTCGAAAACGGTGTACGCGACTTTTCCCTTTAATACAACACTCGCAGATCATTTGTTGTCCACAGTTAATTATCTTGATGCCCGTTACCAATTCTTTTCCGCATAGTTCCTTTAATGCGTTTGGGTCCCGGTGACCAAAACGTCGATGCCAGGTATGTTGACTATTGTCTGTATGTCCGTTGCTAACATTTTCACCAGCACTACATGCCTTTTCAATTGTGTTTAGTTCGAAAAGACTTGAGAACAGTGTAGCTTTTCCTATTAGTTTTTTGCCGTTTAGAATTCTACTTCCTCTTTAGCAAAGGTTACCTTCAAGCCCTTTTGAACCAGCCTCTTAACGGATAATAAACTTTACCCGAGGGATGGGACATAGAGAACATCCGTCGCTTTCACTTTTAAAACTTTCTCCGAATCCTGAACACACTCTGTTATTCCTGAACCGATCCCGTGTACTTTAACTGTTTTGCTGTCATTCGCCAAGCGCACATGGCCTCGTCCTTCAACATTTAACTCTTAAAAGAAGTCCTTGGACGATGACACGTGGCTTTTGTTCTCAGGCATGTGTCTTGTGCTTCAGCGGCCAAGTCCACCGCGTGAAAACAATTGCCACTTGTTCATTTTTCCTGCGATACCGCATTGGCTTTTTCCCTTTTGTTTTTCCAGGACTTGTATTTTACGCAATCGCCTTTGTAGTGGTCGGGCTTTTTGCAAAAGTAGTAAGTTCTCTTGGATTGTCCGTTCTTCTGATTCTTGACTTCCGTTTTCATCGCAGTTTCAGCACCCTGCTAATTTTCTCTTGCAGCTCTTGCCCCCTTGCGTCTCTTGAACTCGTCGATTAATTTACCTTCTACGAGCTCCAAGGTAGCTCTCTGGCCTACTTTCAAGGGCTGTAACTAGAGTTTCGTAGGATTCCGGCAAACTTTCCAGCAGTATTGCTGCCATTAAATTATCCGGCAGATCCTGACCTATTACAGTCAGGTCATCTAGATACCCTGACATAGTGGTGATGAGTCGTTCCATATCATCACCCTCTTTCATTACCGTACGGCACAATCTTTTTAATAATAGAACCTTGCTCGTGAAGGTGGATTTTTGGTGGTAGTCCCTCAGTGACTCCCAAGCTTCGCGGGCGGTTTTCGCCTTCCTTATATGCTGCAATTGGATGTCTTCTACCAAGAGCCCAATCGTGGCCTGCGCTTCTTTGTCCCTTTGCATCCACGCTGCAGTCACTTGTTCAGGTTTATCTTCTGTCACTACGTCCCACAGTTTTTCTTTAATCAATAAGAGTTTTAGCTTGTGACTCCATACTGAATAGTTTTCGCCATTCAATTTTTGAATCGAAAATTGAGTAGTTGCACCAGACATTTTGGCTTGCACTTCCGTTTTTTTTTTTTTTTTTTTTTTTTTTTTTTTTTTTTTTTTTTTTTTTTTTTTTTTTTTTTTTTTTTTTTTTTTTTTTTTTTTTTTTTTTTTTTTTTTTTTTTTTTTTTTTTTTTTTTTTTTTTTTTTTTTCGCGGAGAGAAAAGATAATTTCACTGACTTTATACCACTTTAGTTACTGTACACTGACCCTGGACTCATAACCTGCTGGGAATTTCGGGAAAGAAATCCAAACGATTAGCGTACAGGGAAGTAACCGTATTCAGTTGTACAGCAATTGGATGTATAAATTTAAATATAAGTGAAATGTATACACTTTATGCGAATATATAAAGGAAAACGAGTATCTTTGTCACACCACTGTGGGTCACAATACGTAAGCGATTTGCACTGTTCCGGGTTTGAGAGTGAGAGAGTATCAAGAGACAGAAGGCCCTTTTAAACTCCAAAACCGACCCCTTGATGCTTGCATAGTATCTTGAGGTACAAAGGTCGGTCCTATAACCTCTAACAGGCATGTCACCATCGTTGTATAGACGTAGCTAATTTACAACAAATGTATTTAGAATTGTTGCAGTTTTAGAGTTGTGCAACTTGGGAACAGTTTTCTTTTTAATTACTGCAGTACTAACTGTTGCTATAATAGGCGAATAATCAGACAATAAGTCATAGCTTGATTCTATGTTCACATAGCATTGAGCGATACCGTTGAAGATGAAAAAATCAAGGTCAGGTGTCTTCATGGGATCAGTAGGCAAATAAGTTGGAGTTCCAGAGGATAAAAATGCGTATTTCTTTTCCTGTAGCAATTTAGCTAATTCCTTTCTTTTGGCAGTGGATAGACGAGAGCCCCATAATGCGTTTTTGCTGTCGAAGTCACCACGTACTATGAATTTGGAGCCAATGGTACTCAAAAAAATCCTCAAAATCTTCTTTTTTTAAATTATGCGTGGACGGACAATAGACTGCTAAAGTTACCAAGATTCCACGTTGAGCTACTGCCATGATAGAGGTAGCTTGAAGGCAATCTTTTGAATAGTATCTTAATGAATAATGGACGATCGAGTCCTTAATTAAAATTGCTGTCCCAGCATGGGCTATATTGCCTGGGTGATTAGTGTGATAAAGTAGATACTGTGGTATTTTAAAATATGTTTTATAGTAAAATGAGTTTCACTGACCATCAATACATCTATTAAATTAATACTGAGAAAAATTTTTAATTCCTCCTTGTGTTGGGCTAAGCCGTTAGCATTCCATAATCCTATGCGAAGGAAATTAATCATTATGCTTGCCAAGCATTGAGAGCATGTTCAAAACCATTCTGTTTTGCTGCATTAATTGTTTGGACATTATTTTAAAATCTTCCAGGAATTTGTTTAGTAAGCTACCGAAGTTTCCATCCTCCTTGTGTTGTGTGGCTGTTGGAGTGTTGCAACTATTACTACCTACCTCTCGTAACATATGCGTAACTGTGTTCTTCATTGAAGCGTCTGTTTGATGACTGTTGATGGGTTAAGGTTTGATTGTCCGTTGTTCTTGGTTGAGCAGAAGGTTTGGTGGAAGAGTTGTTATTGTGATTATTTTATTTTATATTATATATGATAGCACTCACAACCTTTATAGTTAGCCGAATGAGAACTTCCACAGAGAGTACACAGGGCCGGCGTATTAGTAGTTTTTTTACAGGTCGAGGAAATGTGGGCTCCACCACATTTTACGCAAACATAAGGCCTATTGCAGTAAGACTTTGTGTGACCGTACTTTTAGCAACGGGTACATTCAACTGTATTCTTCGCCTTTCTGGACGGTTCAATGGCAATGACGCAGTTTAGAAATTTCTGGATTTTAAAGACCTCCAGATTATTGTTGGCCGGTTCGTGGACTGTAAAAAATAGATTTAGGGGTTCTTTGGTTATCCTATATCTGGCGTTAATAATATTCCTTACTTTACGGCCCAAAGCCAATAATTCTTCCTCAATGTCTTTTGTACTCATGGTGTGATGAAGGTACTTGATTACTATTCTGTACGATCCTTCCTCTTTTAGTTGCTAAGTATGGAAGATGATTTGTTTTTCTTTCATGTATTTAACTAATTTTCTATAAGTGTCAGAATCGGTACAAGTAATTTTGATGTTATTATTCACATGGCTTTTAGTTGAGAATTTTTCTTTCTCCACTACCTCGCTTAGATTCCTAACCATCTCATAAAAATTTACAACCCTATATATAAATATAGGTGGAGGTTTGGGTATTTTTGTTTGGTTCGTATTTGAGCTCAGTTCTACATTGTCCTTAACAGACAACATATCAAATCTTTTGTTAATGCTAATACTTGACACTGCAGAACTTTTCTCGCAATGTTTCCTTTTCCTCTTCATGGTTTTAACCACTTGCCAAGAGTTACCTTCTCCAGTATGAACTGCTAATTCTTCATTGTTACTAGAAAGCATTTCAGCTGTATCGAAGTTATGTATAGGAAGTTGTTGCAGAGAATGCAGAAAATTTTAGCTGGGACCTGAGATATCTTATAATCGTTATTTATAATTTTAGTCTGTTGCGAATAATTATGTTGAGAAGTTTGGACGTTTTGCGTTGAGGGAAACTGAATCGTATCACCAGGAAACAACATTTGTTGTGAATTACAAATACCAGGGCCATTTCCCGTAGGAAACATTTTAGGCTGAAAGAAGGTTCGACAGGCACACACTCGACCAGTCAAACGCACTGACAGCGTTTACACGTGCACGCACTCGCGACTATGCAACAAGGGCTCTACAAGTTTGGACCTGTTAGAAAAAAAAACACGCAGAACGAAGGAAACAACACCTGCACTCGCTTCGACGATTCGAACTTAACTACTGATCTTGAGAACTTGAGAACTTGAGAGCTTGGTGAACGATGCGGTTTGCTTGGCGAGTGTTTGAAAACAATTCTGGTACAACTTAAGACAGATTTGCCGAGCCGTGGAATGGCTAGAAGGCTCGGCAGTTCTGTTTACATTTTGGGACCACACTGTTGAATCTTAAATCGTAAGACAAGGGGTTACGGTACAAAAATCATTTGCTAGAGTGGTAATTCTACTTATGGGATCAGAATACAAAAGATGCGATTTATAAACTAAAGGCTGGAACGCACGAAAAAACTTGAGTGCTCTTGATGGAGCATAAAAGTTAATATACGAAAGAAATTGCGGATTAAATTTTTTTTTTATTGCGGATTTTAATTTAATTTAAATTGTTTAATGTAAGTTATTTATTTAATTTATTATGTCATTAAAAATTGTTTAAAGAAAAATGATATCAGCAACTATCCTTCTAGATTCGAGGGACTCGAGGCACAGTAGGCTCCTGGCAGATGAATAATTATGGCCTGAAAAGTATAAGGGAGAGTTCATTTTAAATACTACTAGTCGGAGGAAGCTGTGCTGCTACTCTTCAACGATACGTTTAAATTTAGCGAGTCTTGATATCCAAATTACTGACGCATATTTCAATTTTGATACAACCTCAGACTGCCGACATTTAAAATCGGATGCAAGTCCCTTAACGAAGCTAAAGCATCGGTATTCCTCGCTAACAATAATGTAAACGTGTGGCGAGAAATTTAGAGAGCACGTAAAACTTACTCCTATAGGTCACGAACCTCAGAGATCAAGAACAAGGGCAATCCATGCAATTTATAGTTGAAAGATATAAGATCAATGCTACGACTAAATTTCGTAAATTTGTATTTGCTAATGTTAAAGGTTATCACATTAATGCTATATCAATGGTCAACATGGAAAAGATCTAGCTATAATTCAAAATAGTCTCTAATATTTGATATCTATTTATTTACTTTGAAGTCATTCGTAAATAATAAAGAACGACAGTATTGAAGGCAGGGTGATAAATCATCGATAGAAATCAAATGTTTAGGATTATTAAGTCACACTCGTTGTTCCATTTTGGGACAAACCCCAGACCCAGAAGACCCGTTACGGTCTTCTGGCAGCCAGATTCTAATTGCTGTTTTATTTCAAGTTCCGTGTCTTATATTTTCTTCATTTTCAATACACTTTACAAACTGTTCTTTATTTCCTTCGGGTCATCACCGGACACGAGGCATTCTTTAGCCATCGATTTTAAAAAGCAGGCAACAGCACTTAAGATTTGGCTGACAATAGGCTTGCAAAAGAAAGGACCAGGCCATGTGCGATGTCACGACTTTCGAAGCCATAAAGTAACGGGCACTTTAAGAAGGGTCACGAATGCGCAGGTGGCCCACCAGCAACCCCCTTTGAGGGAGAGGTTTCCTCCACCAGCAGACCTGGTCGCGGAAGACGTTCCTTCCTTCTTTGGGGTCAACTGATTCGCGGACCGAGGGCCCACTCTCGGTCCTGTCAACCACCAATGAGAAAATCGATTTCCCTTTTAGCAATTCTTGGCTTCGAAAGATCGTGCATCGCACAGTCAGTTCTTCAGTAACCATCGCACAGTCAGTTCTTCAGTGACTATAGTCAGTTGGGTCAGTACCCATCAAGCATTCAATCAGTATCCATCAGTAAGTTGGTCATTCAACATCAAACAGGCACAATACGTAGTCTGCACAGAGAGTCTGCATTAATCAACCAATACACAAGCTTTGTGGATAATCAGTCCTGTGGATTGACTATCTGCTGTAAAATCAAATCGGGCACATTCAACTCAGGATCGTATAGCAATGTCCAAGAATTGGAACACCGAGCGGAAGTCTGCCGAATCATTTGGTCCTTCGCGCCCGTCTATTGCACACTTTGGCCTTACAACCCAACATCTGTGCCTGCTACAACGAACTGAGCCACAAGATTGGATCCGTAATAGCAAAAATAATAGGAGACCCAAGTGAGAACGCTGAAACACACACGGCGTAATTTGAATTTCAGTCGAGACACATTCTCTAATTCGAATATATTGTTTACGCACAGAAAGATAGGTTGAAATCCAGGATAGAAGGAGATCTCTAAATCCTAATGCATATAGTCTTTTTAACTAACATTGAACGCGGAACAAAGTCGAAGGCTTTTTTATAGTCAGTGAACACAATAACCACTTGATAGAACTTATTTAACGCAGCCAAAATAAAGTTGCAGTAAACAGACAAATTCGTAACTGTAGAGAATTTTGGAATAAATCCATGTTGTTCTTTACAAATAAGGCCGCTGATATGGGATCTAACCACGTCTACAATTAAACTCTGAAATAATTTGGGAATTACTGTAGTAATACTTGACATAGATTTTAATATATATATATGATTTAAAAGTTAATGATGTTTGTTAGAAAGAATGAGTAGATCGAGTATGCGTGTAATGAATGAAGTACGGAATAGAATGTATATATTTATGTAATGTATTAAAGAAGAGAATAGTTGGATAGGGCAGTTGCAATTCAGAATTCATTGAGAGTAAACGTGTGAACGAGTATCGTGGGAAAGAGTGAACATAATTGGATAATTTTCATCAACGATTTTTACCCTGGCTTATAATATTGTTAAATAAATATTTAATATATTTTTTTTTTATCGAAAGAATATCGGGTCTGCGCGAATTGTTTGAGATACCGAAAACAGACAGAACAATATGAATAGAATGAAATTAACATTAAACTCGGAAACTGATTAAACGCATGAAAATAATACTAAAATAACGTAACTATAACACAGAAAACACGCTCTTATTTGTCTCTCTCCGATACCGAACGACTCACGTCCGTGCCGGTCACAATCTATTTTTACGCTGATTCTTCAAGGCTTTTCCCCTCAGGACTCCCCCTGAATCGTCAAGGGTCCTGTTTTTATGACCTTTGCAAAGCTTGATGACGTGCTTTTATCAATCGCTAATTGGCTGATATGATTCGACCGATTAGCGTTTGCTCTCATAAAAATTACATCACTTTTTGAATTCGCGATTTGCCCCCGTGAAAATCATACCACCTTGCCGATCCGCAATTCGCTCCCCGCAACGACAACGATTCCGTTGACCTGCGTTTCACCTCCCCGTAGAAACCACGCAACTTACACCCATTCATTCGTTCCGTTTTCACTTTTAACCCCTAAAAATATTCTACATTTCTTTGACAATTTTTACCCTATGCTAAATATAATATTGCTCAATAAATATTTATTATATTCGTGATCTCCCGACTTAATAATCGGTGAAATAGCACTCGATTTCCATACTACCGGAAACTTGCCTAGTTTCAACAATTCATTATAAATAATCTATAGCAGATGAGAAAGTATAAAACTACGATTCTTAGATATTAACACTAGGTTTACGGGCGCTATCTGTATACCTATTTCTAAGGACACCTGTCAAATTGACAGATAAAGGAAATCACGTGCCTTTTTTTAAACGATTAGTTTAATTTAAAAACAATTATATATTATATTAACAGTCTTAATATAAGTTAACTAAATCTGTTACCATCGTATAATTGGAGCAACTCTTCCGTCAAATTGACGGGTTCCGTAAATCTAGTGTTAAAGAACGAACCCCATCGATACTGGATCCCTGGTAAGCGTAAGATCCCTAATTTTCTGTAAAACATCACTTATTGATATTTCCAAGCACGATAGATGTGCGGTTTCATCAAAATAAAAATCGAGAGAGTCCGCTGAATGTGAGGAATAAACCGAGCTAAAATAAGATGCAGAAAAGTCAGGTATCTCCGAGGAACCACACTGATATTATCGTTACAATACATCTCGTTTGGGAATTTAACCCTATTACGCAATCTATTAACCCTTTGCACTCGAGAAGTGACTCTCGAAATAAAATTACTCTATTCGTTCGTTTTTCATGCAAATTCACGATTTTCTGTTTTTAAGTTTAGCACAAAGAGTATCAGTCAGCTTATAAAAATTAAAATTATTTATTTATCTAGTCCACCCCCTGCACCTTACCAACTTAAAAGCATAAGGTGCATAGTTTTCGTGCCTTTCTATATATAGGCAAACATGCATATAATATCTTGGGTTTATATTATCCTATAGCGATAAGCGCGGTAGATTAAGATTAGATCGCGAATGCTTCACGCTGAAGTCATCGATCCCATAGTCTAAGTTTTCATTTGTAACCTTTTTGTACGTTTTTGTTCTTTTTTATAAGTATATTATCGTATCTAGCTTCTGACGCAATAAAACGTATGTTGAATTGGCAAAAAAATTGGCCTGCTAGGATAGTCTTACTGATGAGTCCACTAGCAGGCTTGAGACGAAACACATCCCTTCTTTTTCCTACCGTCTCTTTTAGCATCACCGCCACAGAGGATACCTGTGACCAACCCGACTTCATATAAGCGTGGGGGAGGACTCCCAACAGTATTATATTTACATTTATGTGTATTCTTTTATGACCTTTTCCTTACATTACTTTTTTAATTAAAAAACAAACTTTTCTAAAATAACTTTTTGCCGCATTTGGTACACATCGGTTCGATAATGCTCCGGTCGAATTTGTTATCGGAACAGAACTATAATGAAACTAGTGTTGGAATTGTAAGAAGATTTATTCAATGATCTTTTACGAACTGAACTGGATGATTTCACACGCGCTGAGACTTTCCTCGCACTATACTCCTCACTCACGTTCGTCTCATAACGATTGAGAGCCACCGCGAGCACAAAGCTACCGCCATATGTCTGTCGACGACCGCTTGAACGGTCTGTGGGACGGTCCTCTTGCGAAATAGACGTAAGAAATTTATGACATTGCCGAAAGGGTCTAAATGTATTGAGAGAGATTTCCCACTGCGGAAGAAAACCCAAAAATCCTGGGTCAGTTGTCGAGAAGAAACGCATTCCGTCGGACGTGCTCCCACGTGTGTTGCTAGAATGAAGCCTTTAACCTTTGTTGCGATACAAGTTTTATTTTACCAACGCTTTAATTTTTACCTGACTCTCTTTCTAATTCAGTAACTAGATCTGTATTTTGCGTTAACTAATAATCGTACTTTTACAATGATCATTATGCTTATGAATGTTCCACATTTATACCTTTTCTTTATATACGTTTCGCAAGTTATCGGTTAATTGCTGTCGCGGGACAAGAAACTATGTGATACAGCTTTTATGGTATTCCACTTCCCATTTAAGTACCGGTAATATATTAGTCCTTGGCAATGACCATACACACAGAAAGCACTGGTTCTCGTTCGATCACCAAAGTTAAGCTTCGTTGGGCGCGGATGTACTTAGATGGGTGACCGCTTGGGAATTCCGTGTGTTGTTGACAACACTTTTGTTTTTTCTTTTCCAAGTTCTCATATTCAATTAATCGATGACATATAAAATACAGTTAAGACAAGAATATATTTACTCTATCAATAAATATTGAAACGATAAAATAAAAAATGAATCTACTAGAGGCACTGCAAGTATGTTTCCACTAGTGAACCAAATATTTCGATCAAAATGTAGCGGAAGGATGGAGGTGTACGGTATGTGATTCCGAAAACTTTATTTTCTAAACGACTTTATCAGACTGCCTGCTCTTTCGCTTCGAAAGGTTCGACACCCCTCGACCGATCGTCGCGCCGTCAATAGGCTTTAGGTGTAGACAGTCGGAGACACACTGTCTGTCGTCTGACTGTTTACGACGTCTATTCTAAAGATCGTTTACAAAAAGAAACTGTCCCCACAGTGATAATAAAAATTGTACAAAATAAAAGCAATTTGTCTCGAAGATGCTGATATAGATCCGAATATGGTATATAAGGATAACGAAAATAATTTTGTCATTGTAAACTCAACGCAAAAACTTAACACGATAGTAGCATGTTTTGAAAGAATTCGCAAAGAAAATGATAATAAAGGTCGCGAAGACTGTAACAGAATAATTATAAACGAAGCTGATAAACTTAAAGAAAAAATGATGTTAGATCTTCTCAAAAATAAAACAATATCTGTTTTTTTAAATGAAAACATGTCAGGCAGCCCTAAACAATCAGATGATAAAATCAATTATTTCACAAATTTCTCAATGGTTATAAAAATATTATATTAAGTGATGAAGAATCTTCAGATCTTGATAAAAATCCCAATATTCTTTTAAAATATCTCCCAGAAAAAGTCATACGATATTATATCTGTGGGTGCGAATCGTAGTAAAGAAAATCTTTATTCGTGGTGCCGCTGACGAGAGTTCGAGTTCGACTGGCGTTTATTCTATGCCGAAAACGTGGCGTATCGTCTCCGCCGATAAAATGTGTGTTTGACGGACCGGCGGCACGCCCTGCCCGTGCCGCCAAAAGGAGTTGTCGCGCGACATTGTATATTGGCGGTCCGGTGACGCGCTGGTGCGCGGGCTGCCAGACTGACTAATGAGAATAGCGGCTATATGCACTGTATAGAGAAAAATTGTCCAACACGAATTTCTTCCGTAATATGTATTATGTGTTCCTAGTAGAATTTTCATATATTACGTTTATCGATATGCACAGTCTTTCCTTTTTTACATGCGCATTTTTCGAAGAAGAATAATAGCGTTATCTATAATAGTATATTTTACTTGATATTTGATCCTTTAATTAGTAAACTTTTATGTACATGAAATTTATTCATTGGCAACTTCTAATTTACCACGCATCTTGATGTGATCGAGAACGAGACCTAGAAATTTTTAGTTATTCCCGTATAATTTCAAGTGCTTTCACTTAGTTATTGCTATTTGTTGTAATATAAACTCACGCGATAAAGAAATGTTCGAAATTACAAAATCATTTTCAACTGATTCATAAACTACAGATTGTCCCATTTAAATTGACCCAGCTAAATATTTCCGAAATTATTAATGACACGAAATTTATTAAAATATCAATGATACGAAAAACAAAAGTTTGATATTTTAAAGGAGTAGTACATAATGTGAATATCAACTTTAAGGAAGTAAGTCGTATTATATAAAAAAAATAGTACTATTATTAGTCAATACTGAAATCTTCTAGACCAATGATTTTTTACGATTAATGGTTTTATATAGAAAATAGCGAGCTGCATCTATCGGTATATGACAAAATATGTGATTCCATTTGAAAAATGAAATTGTCCTTTGTATTTTCTTTACAAATCGATATAGGAGAATCTTACTAATATCAGATTATATGCCTTCTCGAACTATGAAACTTCTGTCTAAAATATTATTCTGCATTAACAATAGTTTCGAAGATATTCAGCTGGATCGATTTAAACGGAACACCTTGTATATCAAAAAACGCCTAATACTAATAAATCATTTCTAATAAGTTCAACGATTAAAATTGTACGAGAGATGTACCTCTTGTTTGACAAACCGACGAAATTTTACGAATATTTGAAATCTTTAAAATAATATGAATTTCAGATGTTAATGGAAAAAATATTTTCCCTGTTCGACCGAAATCAGGACAAGATATTGACGCAAGACGAATGGATTGATTTCTTGAAGGGACGACTTAAGTAAGTACTACTATACAATCGTTTACAAAACATCGCGATAAACGAATAAAATAACTATATTTATTATTTTTTATTGCATGATCTTGCGCGATATTTTAATAGGAATGAAAAACCGAACGATCTCGTTATTCAACTCGAGAACGTTGCATATAACATATGCGGTGATAATGCTGTAACGCTTGAGAAATTTCAGCAAATATTTTCTACTAAAGAGGTAAGTCACCAATATGATGATTTCAATATTTCAGTTCTACGATGAAAAATAATTCAAGTTTTGGAAGAATTTTTCAGCGACCAGGTTTTTCAGCATCCGTTATATAATACATCGTATTACACGCGATGTAACGAAAAACAAATCGTTTATAAAAATTGCACGACTCGATCGAACGAAATTTGGCTTTGATTTTTGTCATTTTCCAAGTTGTCCTCTCCTGTATTGCGATACAAATCTCAAAGGCACTGACAAGTCTCGAACAATTTTCGCAACTACAACAATGCGTCTGTTCCGCGATTCGATTTCTGCGTTCTTTATAACGTCGAAACGCCGCTCTTTCGAGTGCGATTCAATTTCTGAAAGTAGGAAGAAGTCGCAGAAGGCTAAATCTTGTAACGATAGTGACTGGATGATTATCATCTCGTTTACCGTTAAAAATTCTCTCGTTGCAAGATTCGCGTGTGTAAGAATATGGTCGTGTTGCAACAGTCAATTTTCCTTGCTGTGTCAATTGCGTCAATTGCACCAATTGCGGTATTTTACAGTAAAAATTTGCAGCATCCGACAGTCTATTTAGAAGAAAAAAATTTGCAATTTCGCTAATATTTTCTTGAGTTGTATAAATTCCGTTTATTCCGTTTATTACCTTTTTGCGTAATGTACGTCGCGATAATCACAGCTCTGCTGTGATGCTTGGCACATTAATGCATAAATGGATATAGAAACGACCTACGCAACCATTAAATATCGACACATGTCGAAAATGTCCTTGAGGATTCAAAATTGAGCTCTAACGATCTCGGTTTTAGTGTTAAACAAGAAACGAGGCATCTGACGATTCAATCTTGTTTCTTCTAATTTGTCATCTATCTACGTGACTAGCAATAAATAAGAACTATTTGGCAAGTTGATATTTCGTAGTAGATGTTATTATATTTAACAATACCGTATCGTGCCTTCGATCCTTTTCCGTGATTCGAAGACACTGTTTAGTGGCTGATTGAATGAAACGATGCAGGATTATCTAGTATCTATTATCTCTTATCTACTATTTCGAAAAAAAAGTGTCACATATGTACTGTCATGTGTAATATATACCGCGACGCGATACCGTTCGTCCGATACCACAGACAAAATAAACACGCACTTCTGTTTTTGTTCCGTTTGCGGTCAGTTAACTTGCTTCTATTGGGTCAATCAGTTCCTGTTTAGCTATTCACGGGTATAGATCATGATGTCACGAATAAGAAATCGTATTATAAGCGATAGCGATAGCGATACGGACAGTAATCGAAATAATATAAATAACGAAGACGTTGCATTATCCGAAAAGTACAAGGATTTAATAAATAAAAGAAAGTAGAATATTCTTACTACCACATTGAAATTTCAACCACAAGTTTTTACTTACATATATCGATATATGTATATTGAAGTGTAGTACACGAATCGGATATATCGGAAAATAGTTCCACTTTTCAATTTTCTATTCTTCTTTTGCAAAGAACTTATAGAACTAATTTCTATAAGAGACAAGGATGTATTGTAATATTTCCAGTGAAGGTGTTAATTTTTTTTAGCTTTGAGCAGTGTTTAAAGAAAAGAATACACTTTAATACGTTCTATTTAGATATATTTATATATCTATACCACACTCGCGATGTACGTACACTTTCGCGACTTTCTGTGTAGTGACAACATACCGAAAAACTGGTGAATTAACATACCAAAAATACGGTAAACCCGGAGTAAATGTTTACATATAATTTACCAAGGTGTCGTTAATGTTCTATATCGTATTAACAGAAGATATCTATTGTTCTTTGTTATTATTGTATATATGAGTATAGTTGGCTAATCGAAATTTTCTATACTGAGATATTGGGATAAAAATCGAAGGTATAATATCGTACTTGTAAGAGAAATTATGTGAAAAAGAATGTTTCTCGATATTCTGCGATTCCTGCATTCTACTAGTGTCGATCAGAATAATAATGCAAATGAAAGAACTGAAAAAATACAGCCCGTGATTGACATTGAACAATGACGAAATGATAGACAAATTTATAGCATCTTATGGATAGACGAATAAAAGATTGGTGCTGGCTCTCAGCATCTTACATGCGTTAAAAAACCAAATGTAATTTTGAATTGCAATGTGTATATGGATGGGGTGAACTATATAGATCAAATTTTACATGGGTATGAATCATTTAAGAAACCTTTAAAATGGTATAAAAAACCTTTTTATTTATTTACTAGACATTGTATTTACTAGAATTGTTTTCATGCAAGCAGAAAAAGTTTCTGTGAGATAAAGAAAGACAAAGGAAGTATTAATGGGACAGTTACTAAAACGCTACTGTATCTCAATGGATAATTTGCATTACAAAGGAAAAGAAATCATTAAATCATTTCTTTAAAAAAATTCCTGATACCAACGAATGAAAAATGTCATTCCACGAAATATTATGTATGGTGGAAAACAAAAGCTATCCGCAAATAAATAAGGTATTGTAAAAATTTCGATGTAACGTTATGTGAAACATCGTGTTTTGAATTATATTCTGAGAAAACAATATGTTTTTCTTTTCCTATATCGTTTGTAGAACCAAACATTTTCGAATTAAAGCTCTTAAATCTAATAGGGAAGCACGCGAGATACGTGCTGGTCCGTGAGATTGCACGAACGATATCGTGTTTCGAGACGCGAGATGATTCGTGCGCAGCCTTATACAAATAGTATCACAGATATCACAAGTATCGAACATAACAGGATCGAGGGAGTAAAGCGGTTAATTTAATAATAAATAGTAATAAATAAAAATAAATAAATAATTATACGTATTTACTTGTTTTTTCTTTAATTGTTATTACTTATGGATACTATATTTAAGTACAAATTTCAGATCGATAATAGTAATGTTAAAGAAGAAATACGTGACTCGAAGAAGCATGGGATGAAAGTTTACATCGCTACCATTTGACCATTCTTCATACTATAGTTTTGTTGAAATAGTTAGAAATTAGTGTTCGTTGAAACGCAAAAAAAGTTTGTTTGTTATAACGTGACCTTACTTAAAGCTTGTCGAAACGTAGTCTTGTTTATAGAATTGTTACAATTTTTTCATGTATTTTCTTATTCTTACAAATGTTGAGGAATCGACGATAATTTAAAACTAAATGTTCTCTGATCGCAGTGCTTTTATGAAATTGATCCAAAAATATGTCCAAACGAAAGTAACGACTGTTGATTTTTCGAGCTTTATGATCAACGCTCATTGCACCGCAATATATCTTTCTACTCTTTTCAACTTTCTGTTTATTCTATCCATATGATAAAATATTTCGGATTATTCTATCCACATTTTCATGTTTTTATATCTTATGTTAAAGATAAAAAGGGAACGGACGAAAAGAAACGAGTACTGTCAAAATAGGTACTGACTGGAATTATAAAAATTTTATTTAATAATACCAATTTATTTTAATAACGTAAAACTTTATATTTACACGTTTAGAAACAGTCAGAATCTGAATTAAGTAATTTTCGGTTCCGAAAAGACAATTTAAATTTAAACCAACCGATCGTTAATTTGTAGCATCTATTAAGAATATTCGTTAGAAGCAACTCCTACCTTGATAATCCGAAACATATACGTAAATCAAATATACGTATTTTCTACTTACATCTGGTCAGCGATATTCGTTTCTTACTTGTTCAAGCTTATCACGAACGTATTTAATACAAACTATTTTCTGCCGCCTTAATATCAACACTGCAAGCATATTATTGTTTCCGAACATGTTTCTATCAAACGTGAATTCTTCAAACCCTTCTACAAAATTCCCGATTAGTTTCAAATTCGAATTAGTTCCATATACGCTAAATTCATACAGATTTTACTGCATGTAATTAGATTTTATCGTTACGATAACATAATAATGGTAAATAATTAGAATTATAAATAAAATGAATACAGGTATACAATGTTTATTACAATGCTGCGCAAAGCACGTAGCAAATCGTTACATCTTACTGCATATCTATTATTATTTCGCTGCACGAAATCTTCCCCGTTTAGCACGAGTAAGGTAAAGGAATAACACGAATAAAGAAAAATTCGAACAAAATATAAAAGAACAACGCAAAATGATAAAATAGTTTCTTTTTAATTGAAAATCGATAAATTCTTTATACTATCGAATACGTCTTTTCACTTTAAAATTATTCCTGTCGGATAATGTCGAAAATCATATAAATGTTAATAAATGGTGTCATGTATAAAAATCATTAGTGTAGAAATGCCGAACGAGATTCCAAGTATTATGTAGAATCCCGAAACGAGATTTCGACGATAAGTGGGATGAAGGTGAAAGGTGGTGAGGTGAGGTATGAAAGACGAAGTCACACCTAGTGAATCCGCGACAAGCCCTCACTAGGTGACTACGGCCGACAGCTCACTATCTAACTAATAACAACGACTAACAGTCAACTAACTGCTGCAATTCTCAATAGCAACTAGCAACTAACTCTCAACGGACTACTCTCTTGAAAACTTCTTGTGTACTTTCATGAACAGGATTGCGCCCAAAGAACTCTCCCAAAAGACTCTCGCTTCACGCCCTTGCACCCTTATTTAAACCATGCACTCTATCCTCTTTCATACTCATGCTCTGTCTCAATCACGCTTTTCTCACGCACTCTTTACAGCCGTGCCCTCAGTGGGTCACGTATCCTAAACACTCATTGTCAGACGCATCTATTTTCGAGGAACGACCCAAGCGTTCCCACGCGCTTTACAATTGTACCTTGACAAAAGGGCACTGTCACAGACACATGTCCTAATCACGCCACGCTCACCATTCCTACATTAGTTTTGTGTGCATCATCGAAACACGCATCACTACGAATACGAATCTTTTCACCCTCCAAATAAATTCCGATCATGCTCCTTTTTAATATTCTATTCCCCAAAATATGTTTACAATTTTCAAAGAAACTGCTTTCCTTTTCTGCATATCTAGCATATCTGCATATCATTATTTTTGATCGACTAACAGAAACGAAACAATACTATGGTGTATATGACACCTTTTATTCGGAATTGCCTGTTGAATATATGCATAAGGTTTGTTAACTACGCTTCACCGATATACTCTGCATAACTCATATTCAAATGAAGTTTTGCTTAGAGTCGTGTTTGCTCAACTGTATGGAAACGGATAAACTCCCCACTCGCTAGGTTTAGCAAATTAAAGGATCAGAACAGTTTTAAGTTTTGAAAAATATCAATGTTTTTTTGTCTGAGCTAGTATTCTGAAGTCTTGAAAGTAATATACGAAAGGTCCCAGCCTTTAAAACAAATTATTTTTGCATGTAAGGAAGTCAAAGCTGATCAAAGCGATCTTGCGTGCTGTAACTTATCGGCACATGTATAACGACTTGACGTGACAGTCTATCAGCATAGAACCGATTCTATAGGTAATGTTGCGGCTTCAGGACTGCACGTCCCCAGTCAAGTGGGGGACTGTTTTATGTCCTTACTGCCAGCGTCTCTTGACTCGTTGACACTCGTTATCGCTTGGTCACCACTTGGGTGAACTTTAGCAAGGGTCAATAAATCACCCTTAAGGCGATAGGCATAAGGACCCAAATTGTTTAAACATCCGCTATCACCGAAAGACGTCGAAGCTAACACACACCCACCACTTACGTTTCACACCAACCAATCGGTAGACACACAATCTTATAAAACCACCGAGATTCCTACAAATCCCACGAAGCCAGGACAAGCATCGCGACCAGACTATCAGTTAAAATCCACGACGATCAACTCGTGAGAGATAATAACACATCAGAACTCTTTAGTTCAACCCTGACCAGGTCTAACTCTATTAATTTAGAGTAAGCCGCATCCCAGCAACATTGTCACATCCGCGTAAACGGGCCTCAACCCCGCGAAATTCCCACCGTGCGAATTGTAATGTTCGGCACGCAACAGGTAATAATATGGAAAAGTCGAGGGGTCTATATTATTTATGTCTATTTTTGGTCCGCTTTGGATGGATTGATCCAAAATTAAAACGAAATGTTGATAATACTATTTAGCGTTTAGATCCCAAAAAGTTTATTTAACATCATTACAAACGTGAAAATTGCTATTTATATTGTTGCTAATATTTTCAATAAAGGCTTCTGCATATTTCAATATTTCGGTACTGTGAATTTAATCATGAGACCAATAATGCTACACTATGTGTCAGATTCGACGAAAAAATGATTAAAACATCTAATAGACGATCGTTTAAAAACTCTATGAAAGATCCAATCTATTATCAGCAATGACTGATTAGTGAAAAATTAAGGATACGAATGAATAATTATGTTTCGAAACTTGAAATGCGTTTTTCTCTAAACTGTGTTTCTAAAAACATTGTGCAAGATATCACGAAATTTAAGGAACCAATTATTATGAAACTTTACATATGTCCTTATTTTAACATTTATTTGGCATTGACATTCGATTTCTTTTAAATTGTTAACAATTTTAAAAGTTGTTAACAAAAAGCAACGAAATTTTTCGTAAAGATTCGGTAGATCAAATATAAATAGCTACCATTTTGTTAATTTTCAAAACAAATTGAAATGTTCGAAGGTCAATGTTTAGAAAATGTTATAGAAATATGTTATAGTTTCAAGTCCTTTTTCATTTTTTTATATCACTAACCCCATTTGGCTGGAATTCTGCACACCGAAAGGCCATATTGAAAAAAATTATTTCAGAATCATAACGTGACTAACAACCAAGTCTGGGACTTTTTAAAATTTAATGTTGTTTTACATAGCTTATAATATGTTGAAACAAGTCACAAAAGCTTATATTAATTAAGCGATTACATTTTCTCCAATGTTTCTTTAAAGTATCGCTAATTTTTCAGCCCGTCAAACTGACCTACCCCCTTAAATTAAAACTATGGAAATCGAAAAATTACTACGCCGTTAACATAAAATAAACGATCAGTCATATAGACTGTCTTGTCACTAGTTCAGTCTTAATTTACGAGAATTAGTGGTACAAGATCAACAATGTCATATTTTTCTTCCTAAATTCCTTTATAGCAAGTAAATTTTATAATAAAATGAACGGTACTTTACGATCTAACACAGAGAGCTTATATTGTAGTACATACGCGATGAACGAAATATTGATTAATCACAGTACTGAAACCTTCTCCAATTTATATAGAAAATATAGGAGTTTAAATCATACAATCGTAGGTAACAGTTGCATGTTAAATCAATTAAACGATAATCATATTGAAGCAATAATCGAATAAAATAATGCCAATTTTAACCATACGTATATTTACCAGGTATAAAGAAGAACAAAAACTATAAGCGTGTAAACATGTAAATACAGACGACAAATTCCAACAAAATATTTGATAAATTAACAGATCCTGACTATAAAGTAAGACAAATCTTTTTTCGAAATAAAATCCTAATAAAAGCAACAAGTTATATAAATTTAAGGATGTTTTAAATATTATTGTACAGGCTGTTTTGTTATTAGTAGTAGGACCGAACGTGAAATAATATAATAATAATATAATACATCGTGAAATAATAAGTCGAAGAAAAAGTGTAAAACTTTTTCATATGGAGCTTCGTTTTTCAGACGAATTTGAAAATTTATCGAGTATGCGTGTACTAAATATAAGTTTCAAACTTTTTCTTTCTGTTCGTGTTTAGGATTATAAACACGACAAATGAACGATTTAATACTTTGCGGGCTATCGGAAAGAATCTGAAAATCATTCAATAATGCTATTGAATCACCCACTGTACCATTTATCCTAATCAAAATCGAAATTACTCTTTGCCTAGATATGTTTTTTACCGTATATGCATGTCTCTTAATATGTATTGCTATATGTAAAAGTATATAAATTGTGTATTATGTAAATAAAATATACGTGTATAAAGTGTTATGTGAGTTCTTGAAGATTTTCGTATGATGATCGGATTTTCAGTGATTCAAATCGGACCAAGGTCTCCGATTTCAACCGGATAAACAGGCTTTCACTGTATATGTGTATATATATTAATTTATTTATATTAGAATTATCGTATGTACGCGACAATTTGTTCTCTATGATGCCTATGTTACAGATCGTAGATAAATTATTTCGTCGAATCGATGAAGAAAATTTGGGATATGTCACGTCCTTTCAAATTATGGAATTTCTTTCAAACGTCAGCGATACAAGGTGTGATTATCTAGCAGAGATTTTACTCGTCATCTACAAACATTTCAATATATTTCAAATACATGTTAATAGTTTGTTAACGTGTTATAAAATTGTTTAAAGACCACTCGCTGGCTTCGACAAGAGTAGCCTGGAATGGCTGGAGAAACTTTTTAAACAAACAGTGGGAAACGAAAAGGAAATAAGGCGCGAAGAATTTAACAAAATCGTCACTTCGAAGAACGTAGGTAGCAATCATAGTTTTCATTTCGTATTTGCACTTTAATTACCTTATTTTCTCTTTTCAAATATATTTTCCTTTTTCTTATATACATTTATATCATAGATTTAACGATATAAAATATTACGTAATAGGATTTATCGATTAATCGTTATACGCATACTTATTAAACACGCTAAAAAGAGAACAACTAATTTGCTAAGTATCCTTGAAATTTAACTTTAAAGATTTGATATTTTTCAGCCATTTTTTACCGACAGGGTATTCCAGATCTTTGATAAGGATAATTCTGGAACGATATCTCTCCAGGAATTTCTGGATGCGATGCATCAATTTGCAGGGAAAAGTCCTGACGACAAGATAAAATTCCTCTTTAAAGTTTACGACATAGATGGTAAAATAACATTAAATATTTTCAAATATTTGTGCAATTTTTACAAAATAATTACGTTAAGCTTTAAATACTTACTTCTATCGATAATTTTGTTAGTTTGAATTAATTAAATCCACTAATTTAACCATAGAAACGAATTTACTTTATTACGCGCGTTGAATGTCTTAAAAATACTTAACTCTTCTGTTCTACTCATTATTACTATACATTATTACTTGTGCTTTTCATGATTTTTTTTTTCTAATTAACAAATTTAAATTGCTTCATTGTAATAAGACAACGCAATTTTATAATTTTATATGTCTAAAATAATGTTGCAAGTCGTAAGTATTAAATAAACGTAAATATTTCTCACTTGGAAGTGAAATTAAGAACGGAAGGTAATAATACGATACTTTTAAGTTTATTTATAATTACGACAATAACATGTTGCATGCAATATGAAAATATATATATTTGTTACGATTCGAATATATCTTATTTGTTTTATCATTATTATTCGATAACAAAAATCTGTATCCATCTCATTTACTTCCTCTATTTGATGCTATTAATAATGATAATAATCTTCATTACTTTCTTCAGAGGATTGCAATAGAATTCTGTTTCTTTACTAACCAAAAGCACGTAAATCAAATATAAAACTAAAATCTAAAATAAAAATAAAAGCAAAAGTACCAAAATCTTATAAATTTAACCCTAAATCTATTTCTTAATTCTAACACTGTTTACCCTCTTTGGCTATAATTCTATCTTTTGCACTTTCCCTCCCGTTTTCTGATCTTCTTTCCATTTCTCTCACCCTTGTTCTCCCCTTTCTTCCTCCCTTCTTCTCCTCCTCTTTCTTTCCAAATTCTCAAATCTTTATCTCTCCCTCGCTCTCCGCCACCAGCGATCTCTTAACATTTTTCTGCCATCCACTCTCCTCATTTCCGTTCTTTCCACATACTTTCCAGACGTGTTCCCATGTTTCTTCTTCTTCTTCTTCCTCGCATAGTCTGTATTTTCTCTCTCTGCGTTCTTCTCTCATCTCATTTCCCAACCTGTGCCTTGCCAACTGCCTTTTTTCTCCTTTCTATCCATCTTGTTTCGATATACATCGGTAGTCTCCCTATTCTTATGTATTTATACCACCTCTTGTATCTGGAGTTTCTGATTCTCTGCTCCCTTCCTCTTTCTTGTTTCTTTTTGACCGTTAACTTAACTCTTCGCAATCCTTCACTTGCTCTTCCGCTTCCTCCTCGTACTGGAACCCCTTTCCTTAATCTCTCTTCTTCCATCTCCCTACCCTCTGCTCTACTTTCCGCTTTCTCTCTCTCCCTTTAACAAGCCTTGCTATTTCTGATCCTTTTCCTTACTTCAGCTTTCTTTCAAAATTTCAACTCCTCTATACCGCTCTAATTCGCAACACATAATTCCATTCTTCCCTAACTTCATACTACTCCGGTGTTCTCCAGTCTAGTCCCATAATCCACTTCAGATATCTTTCTTGCAGATTTTCTCCCTCACTCTCCTCTTTCCGTCTCCACAATTCTGCCCCCCCCCCTCGCCCTCCCCTAATGGCCCGTTACTAGCCATACTAATTTGTCAATCGGTCACACTTTTTTCGCCCATTCCTTCCCGAACCATTTCCTTCTAAATCCCTAGACCTGTCGCATTAAACCCGCTGCTTTCTTTACTCTGTCCTTTACACGAGTCTCTTGCCCTCCATTCTTCCTCATCGCATACCCAAAATATTTATATTCCTTTGTTTCCTCTATTTTCTTTTTTTTCCTTCCGAACTTTAATTTCCCTGTTTTCTTCTTCCGTTTCTCACTCCAAATCTTATTACTTTCGGTTTTTCCGTCTTCAGTACTAAAAGTGTCGTCTCCAACTATTTCTCTAAACTCATTAGCATATCCGCCAATAGGACTATGTCGTTCACATATGTTAAGCAATAGTATCTCTCTCCCCCTATGCTTACTTCTCCGTATCATTCCTTCTGCGCTTGCAAGTCCAATAACAAGATGTTAAAAAGACGAGTGCTCACTGGACATCCTTGTCTAATTGTAAGTCCTCTTGCCTGCCCATTGTTACCGTACTCTTCCTATGTATGTACTCTTCCTGTAGTCTTCCTATACGCTCTTCTTATTCTCTCAATTAACCACCTGCCTATTCTTCTTTTCTCCATCGTCTGTCACGGTGTTCTCCTATCCACTGAGTCAAATGCCGCTCTTAGCTTAATAAAAGATGCCACAATCTTTCCCGTCTTACCTATTGATCAGATGATTTAACACGTAGATGTCATCCATAATCCCCATACCTTTTCCGAAATCTATCTGCTTTTCGTTCAACACCTTTTGTCATATTCACTCTGCCAGTATACTTGTATATATCCAGTACAAAGAGTGCACAAGCATCACTCCTGTAAAATCCTCCACCCTATTCCCTTCCCCTTTTTTCTTGATTGGCATATTTCCAAGATTCTCCTGGAATTCTCGTTCAAGCCTATCGCCTTCTCCTTCTTCATCTTTTGTACTTCCTTTCTAACCTCCTCTTTCTTAATGTCCTGCCCTGTTCTATCACTTCCTCCTCTTGCCAACTTCCAAATTCTTCTCTTACTCTTCTTTCCACTGTTTCATTGAAATCCCTTCCCCCTCTCTTTCCCATTTCTTCCTTCCCATATTTATTATCTCCCATACATCCCCTCCTTCTTTCGCCTCTTTCACCGCCTTGTTCAGTCTCTCCCATTCTTTTTTTCTTTTCCTCTTGAATAGTTCCCGTAGGAAATATAATTGTTCTACAAGAAAAAGGCGTATATTTATTTGAGATCAAAATTGTTACACTGCACGACGATATCAGGCAGTGAGGGCTGGCAACGACCTGGAGAGAAACAAGAAAAACGAAGTAACTCACGGTCGCGTTTGTGTTAGAAAAGTGGTGGAAACGAAGACCCGGTAATGATCACGGCCCTCGGACCGTGATTTCTGACGGGCACACATCCGCCTGTCGATATAAGCAATTGTATTCCAACAGTTCCTTATATTCTATTCTTTGTTTCTCATATTCTTTTTCTATTTACTTCCCTTCCCGTTTGATCCTCCTCTTTCTCTCCTTTTCCCCCTACTCTTTTGCACCAATTATCTAAATCTTTTTCTCCTTTTCTGTAATACTCTCTTTTTTTCTCGTCCCTTCTTTTAGCTCGCAATGTTCCAATTTCTCCTTTCCATCACACGCGTCTTGTTCATTTTTACTTTCTTTCTTTCTTCTTTTACCTCCTTTCTTACCGCTGATCTTTCTAACCTCACTTTTCTCGAGACTTACTCGACTCTCTATTATTCTCTTTCACCTACTTTTTTCGTGTTTCTTATGCACTGACTCCCTTTGTCACTTCTTCTGCTACCTTCATACATCCGCCATACCTTATCCACCCTTCTTTTGCTGACAAAATCCAACAACTTTCTCTCCTGCGGACATCTACGTCTTACTTCTTTCATTCCGGAAACGAAACCCTAATTGATGCTATTATTAAATTGTCATTCATTTCTAGCACTAATTACAGCTTTATTATTATATTCCTTTCTGTGTATCATTAAGTTTGAAAATTATTCTTGTACATTAATATAAATTATTTATATATAAAATAAATTAACATATTAACAGTATATATTCGAAATCTAATTATTTTTCTAACATGTGTCACATATTTTGTACACGCATATTTATAAACACATATTTGTTCCTATTATTATTATTATTGTTGGTGTTGTTATTGTCTTTGTTGTGATTGTTGTTACTATTAATTATATATTACGAGATTTTTCAATTTTTAGTATATGTAACGTCGAAAATGTCGACAGTGCGATAAGAAACTTTTCAAATTTTTCTAAAATATATTATTCCTCTGGTCTTCTATTAATTCATATTCATACTATTCGTATCAATCATTAATAATATAAATAATTATTATTATTCATATTATACTATAATCATATTGCTTATATTATTTATATTAACGTTCAAAGAAATGCGTTTCTCTGTTAGTAAAATCAGGTTTATTTTTCGCACAGTTTCATGTATCATTAACTATCTTCTCGATTAAAAAAAATCGATGTTCAGGTAATTATCTACTTTGGTCATTTAATCGCATTATCGACAATCAAGCATTGAGTATGTAATCAATATTACTAGTAATTGATGTCTCGAGTTTGCGTGTGGTGAGAATTTCATCGTGATACGCTTTAAGGTTAATTTAAACAGTACCAAAAATATTATTTACCACTGATGGTTATTAAATCCATTCAAAAGTTTAGAAATAATCGAATCTTAATATTCAAAATATACTGTAAATTGAATTAAATACTTTAATTATATACTAAAAATTATTATATACATTTTTAAATTCTGGTATCTAATCCCTAACAAACATTTTATTATCCATCGATACGAACAATTTGCAAATACGCGCCACATGAACAAATTTGATACTTTTGAACTACTATTGCAAAAGATAAGGAATACACTTACGCATTTGAATATATCGTTTCATTTAGGAAAAATAGGAAATTGTAAGGAGATACTTTTAGTTTCGTTCAATTTTCTCTTCTACGAAGTCTTAAAGCAAATGTAAGTAAGGTGTGATCCATCTCGATTACATAGTTCATATTATACAAGATGTTCCACTTAGTTTTGTTGTAAATTTTCCTATAAATTTTGTTGTTATTTTAAAGCTGAAAATAATAATAAAATAATTACACAAAGTTCCTTGAGTGCTTCACGAAGAAGTTATAACCGAAGCACGAGACATACGGAAAATAATTATCTAAGTTATCCCAGAGGATAATGAAATAATGAGAGAATAATGAAGAGAAGTTGATTCGCAAGAGTTACACGGTATCAAGTCATATGGCTATAATATATTAGCAATAGGGAATATGTCCGTGAATGTAAGATGCTTGAAAATTTCAAAATTACCCTTGCTTTTATGAATATAGATCTTCTTTGTTTTTAATATAGTAGGTACATTTCGCTTTGTTTTAGCCTATCAAATATGTTAAGAAGGTTTGTACGAAAGTCTTTAAAAAGATCACCTATATTCTTAACATCTTGCGACATTCTTTTAAATCATATTTGCTTTCAATATCTTGTTAAATTTTTATATTTGAAACAAACAAGTCGTTGAATGTATTATTTTTGGAAAGGTGACGGATTGATACAACTTCGTGAATTGGAACACGTGATGAGAGCCTGTATGGAAGAAAACGGAATACAATTTAGCGAGGAACAAATCGAGGAATTAACTATAGCCTTGTTCGATGACGCTGATCAAGCTAACCGAGGTGCTATAACCTTTGAGGGTTTAAAGAAACAATTGGAAAAACACGGAGGATTATTGGAGAACCTTTCGATTAGGTGAACACAGACCTTTCCTTCTAAATCATTTCAGCTTGTTAATTGGCAAATAGATATAATATCTCTGTTACGGTGAAAGCCCGAAATTAGTTAAAATTAGTTTCGACTAAGGTCTTTAATATATTAGTTTTAACTAGTTAATTCTAGAACTAATTAAATGCTATCAATCAGTATCGGAATTCGCTAAAAATCATTCAGTTATTAATATTCTCACACTGCTAGGATAGTATTAACGAAATCACCCTTAAAATCCACCATCGGGTAACTGAGTAGATACTTTGAAAGAAAGAATACTAATAATAACCACAATATAAATACAAAGACTGGGCAAATGCATTCGAAATTTTACTCGTTACAACGACATATCCTCACGGAATTTCGAATGATGGAGGCTTCTCATTTTTTCGTAAAGGTGTAATTCTTTTTGCTACAATTGTAGCACTTTGTCCAGTAAGAATTAATTGTAACTAATAGCATTAATTCTATTAATTCTATTAACTAGTCAAAACTTTGGAATTTCGAATGATGGAGGCTTCTCATTTTTTCGTAAAGGTGTAATTCTTTTTGCTAGCACTTTATCCAGTAAGAATTAATTGTAACTAATAGCATTAATTCTATTAATTCTATTAACTAGTCAAAACTAATATTGGTTGATTTTGGGTTTCCAGTGTAACATGTATAGTATATACTAAAGAATTCGCTATTATCATATTTAGTATTTAATATATTAATGTTAACATTATGCTTTCATTATACAGAATGTTTCGATACGGATAGTACAATCGAGCATTGGTGAATTCCTTACGAGAAAATAAACCAAGAATATGAGATAGCAATTTTTCGTTTACCGCTTTCTTCTCGAGAAAATTATGTGTAAAAACTTCTTTATGTATGTGTGCATTCAGCATGCTTTCGACCTAACTGATAGCATTATAAAGATATTAGAATCGATCGTTCCTGCATTTGTGATCGTAAAGATATTGATAGGAAATTTGCTGCAATTGCTGAAAAACCAAAATAAAAATTAATTTTCCAACGAGATGGAGATACCACCCCGTTTTGTTGAATATCGAGAAATTAAATACTTTTTAAATTAAAAATACGAATGCTATGGACATAGTGGGATAGATGGGATTTAATCTACGAGGTCACTGGATAAGCATACAAATTATAAACAATTGCAAGAAACGTGTAAAGAAGCATTTAAGCAAGTACGAAAACAAAACGCATTGGTATCACTTCGTGTACAGTTTCAACAATTTCTTCGTTAATTTACATACGTATCAATTTCATTACAATTTAATCCATACCGTATAATATGGATTAAGTTAAGAAAAGCGTAGTGACGTATTAAGAATTTACAAAGTTAATTTTCTTGAAAAGGAAGCAAATAGAACATGAGAACATAGAACAAATAGAACAGTTTTATCTAAAAAACCGTTATGCTATATCTTCAATTAATCTTTTTCGCAAGAAATTCCTAAGAAGCACGTTTTATAGAACAAATTAATATATATGATATTTTATAAACAACATTATTAGAAATTTTAAATTAAACAGGAAATTATTAATAAGAGAAATTAAATCTTAGCATCGATCGATGGTTAGTACCACCGAAGCCAAAATCAAAGCGAAAATCACGCTTACAATTCCTCGCTTCGTTACGTCCCTACCAATTAACGAAGCCATACATGAAGAACAATTACGTTTACATTATTTTCATCTTGATCTTCATCTCGATCAACGTGGCTTTATTTGCAACGAGGCTCTCCGAATATAGAATGTCGAATGGCTACGTCATGCTTGCTCGTGCCTGTGGTAAGATATCTTTCCTATAAATAACTTTCGTATAGAATAAAGACATAACGTAAAGTTTATTATTCGTGAAAATTTGCAATTTGTAGTTATTTCGTGAGATTTGTCTTTTTAATTACTTTACGACAGAAGAAACGTTAAAACTTGATAGAAAGTTTCAAACGTTGAAACAATCGCTTAAGGGTTTAACCTCTCCTGCTCATTGGCAAAGAACATAACGTAAATATCCGTAGAACTTAAGGGCTGAGCATCACATGTTGATTTTTGCCATTTATCGTAATCGGCCTATAATAAGACCCAGAATGTTATACGAACATGGAAATGCATGAAAATTCATGTAAATATCGAAATTTATATTGCGATTGAAACAACTAATCTGAAATAATTATACGATTAGTGATAGAGTTTCTCGTATTGTAAATTATTTGTTTCTTCGCAATAAATTTCATCGTTCCCACCACATAAGACGAGAATGCAACGAATGAGATTCCTGTGCAATGATCGGAATTCTAAAATCGAGTTTCTACTGTAATTAATTACACTGTCCAACAAATTTTAACTGTTTCTCAATTTTTTGGTAATATCCATTGGACAACTCTTGTAGAGCTCACCTTCCTAAATACGAATCTGTAAATGAAATTGCTCTATCGCTCTCAGTTTTCGAATAACACGAACTTTTTCTAAAAATAAACAATTTTTTGATAGAATGAAAGATTACACGAAAACAAGAAAGTTAGGAGGTTCATTCTTATCTTAAAATTTTGGACGAGACTTTCCCGAGCTTATCGATATCCATAATTATAATTGTCGCAGTACCGTACTTTTTCCACCATGTGGAAGAAGCTATACGTAGCTTTGCGAAGGTTATGCAGAGAACGAGAATCTAAGGTGCACAGTCTAGCTCCGTTAGAGAAAATCCTGGGCGATGCGTGAAGCTCTTAACACGACCACATTTGGTCATGTTTAAGGGAAATATCGGAAAGCGTGTGCGTGGTGAGAAAGATGTAAAATGTACGCCGATGTCGATCGAAGGACAGATTGAGATTAAGAGTCAGAGTCGAACGAAGTTGGAGGTGAGCCGAGAACAGAGTTGGGTGTTGCAGTATTGTGTTGACTATTGTTGAGCATTGCGAGAAATAGAGTAGAGTTATTGAAGTAAATCAAGAGTTATTACAAACTTGTGTCACTAAATAATTCGTAGCTTTATCGTTATTAACACATCTTCGTAATGTGATAACGCGAACTGAAGAACCCTAACAATGAAAATAGCGTCAAGAGTGATAGCAAAGAGAATGAGCGTGTGACCTTACAAGGAGAATGCAAGTCCTTCGGCTCGTGAATTTAGTTAAAAGTTTGCAGGTTTGTAGATTTCGTCATGCAGTTCAAGACAATGTATCATTACAAGGGCAACTACTCGATAGCTTTTGAAATATTTATGATTAAAGTTTTATTATTGCTTAATTGTAAATTTATTTTTAATAATTGTCTAATGCCGTTGTGGCCTAATGACGACATCCGAAAATTCCCATACCTGATTTCCGTCGTTGACCCTTAGTCGTTAGAAGGGCCTGACTAATAAACGCAGACCAATTTCAGAGTCCAAAAACAATTGACTTATTCCTACTTTCACTAAGCGCCAATGGTCATCTTCACCCCACCGAAAACTAACATTATATAAGCACCCACAAAATTTGCGAAAGGTCAGTTTTCAGTTTAGTTCTTTTCCTCTCCGCCGACTTGTATTTTTCCAACGTAGCCATGTTGATAGAACCCGTATTGTATATTGAAATCTGAGTTCTAACAGTGTTATTGGAGATCGACGTCGTATGGAATTATCGGGGAACGAACCATGTATAGCAAAAACTAGTCCGCGATTAGCCAAAATGCTTCTTATCAAGTTAAATCGTGAAGATTTTCTAAGACGGGCCGAAAACTAGGATTCTCTAAAAACTCCAAATTTCCGTAAGATTGTGACAACTTTTTATTCGTGTGACATTCTAACGACAGTCAGTTGGAATGTTGTTGCATTTTTCGAATATTTATGATCAATAATCTCGAACAATCGAATTCTGGACTAGATTGTAGTAACTGTAACGAGTATTAAATATTGAAATAAAATTATCTTGCGTTGACACGTATTGACGTTGTAATACCTTTTCATTTTTTAAAATAACCAGTTTGTAGAACTTGACGAGGTTCTTGGCATAAGTATTACATAAATATCTTTTCTTATGGCGAAAAAAGCTCTCCTTTTCTCTCTCCTTCGCTCGTTATCCTCCATCTTCGTCAAATAAATAAACGAATATTGTTAGATGACTGCTTAGTCATCTATAGGTGCTTACCAATGTACATTAGATAAACTGTAGACCGGCTAACCGTCCCTTTTTATCCCTTACCCATCCTTCCCCTATCGCCCTATTGCTTACTCGGACCCTGACCTTCCTTGCATCATCCTCTCCCTTCGATCTATAGACAACCCCCACTTATTTCATAATTCGGATATAAATATTGTCCATTATTCCAAATTTCGAATTATTCTTTCTCTAGTAGTAAGTCTGGAGTCACAGTGTTAAATGATCTGGTACGTACTCGGCCGCGCTGATACACTCAAAGTTCGCATGTAAGTTTATAACTAAAACAAAAACTTACTCGGAATACAACAATACACACTTGCACGCATACATACATAAATAAAGAAGCAATGCCGAAAGACAATTAATTGACAAAGTAGTAAAACGACAAAAATTTTTACTTTGCTAAAGTATGAACTATAAATGAATTATATCTTTCAATTCTTACTCGACTTTGTTTATTCTTAACTCATTTATTCGCTACTCTTTCTCGATTAACTTTCCCCACACACATTTCCCCGTTCTTAGAAATTTTCCCAATTCCTTGAAGACATCTTTCATTTACACAACAAAGTCAAATGTTCGCCCAAACAATTCACTTTTACACTTTTAATATTTTAGACTAAAAACCCTTAATTTGCATTTCTATACTAATTCAAGCAATACAAATTCTATCGTGTTTATAATATGCTATAAACTAAAGTATATGCTGCAAGTATACTAATATCTTCCTGAAAATGCACCAATATTCAAATTTCGACATGAAATTTGAAACGTGATAGTAATGCAAAATGAAGCTAGATATAAATTTCCAAATTTCAGGTATTTATTTATTCACGAATCGTTGATAAAAATGCTTTCGGTGCTATACATTGTTGTCTACAAGGATTGCGCATTATTCGGATAATTTTTCCAACATTTCGATGAAAACTCTCCGAATAAAATGTTGCACGGATAACATTTCGAACAAATTTTTCAAATAAAATTTTATTCCATGGAATTAACGAGAAGGTTTCTGATTGTGGATTTTGTTCATTTTTAAATACGTACATTTAAAAATCAATATGTTTTAAGATACGATAGATAGTCGTCCTTGGCTTCCAAGATATTCGCAAAAAACTTTTGCTTCTGCTGTTCTGTGAGCTTAAAAATAGAACAATAATTATCACGAAGAAACGAATACTTGAAATTTTGCAAAATGGTCAAAACACAATTACAAAATTGTGCAAAATTAAGGAAATCAAGAAATAAAATTTAGCCAAATGCAATAATCGTAATGGACAATGGTGCTCCATATCGTTGACGAAAAATTAACAAAGTTCCAAACTCAAATTGGAAAAAATGTGATGTTCGACAATAACAATAATCAAAAGAAATTATTTTCTTACTAGATATGACAAAAAGAAAATTCTTATAAATTGTAAAACAGCAAGACGCAAGAGACAAAATAGAAGAATAGAAGGGCAAAATAAAAAAAGAAAAACGTATAACAATAACAAATAACTCACAGGTGTCAGTTGTGTTTTAATCGTCATACCGTACAAACGTGTTATAATAGTACTCGCTCGCGAGTGTCACTAAAGTGAAAGAGCGTTGCTGCAAATACTGTACAAGCAAGTGTGTACGGTGTTGCTTCCTATACAGCCGTTGGGCCGTTGTAATTTGTAAAATAGAGAGAAATGGAAACAATTCCAACGCAAATGCTATAAACTGTGACGACTGTGGCGACTGTGGCGATACACTCGACATGTGAAAAAAATCTGGCTTTCATCGACTTGCTAAGTGTTTAAACCGTTTTGGACCTTTTTCGAGCACTCATAAACTTTCACGATGCATGCCAATTGCACCTCTCGGAAAAACAAAAAGTTTTCCAAGGAGGTGTTGGGAAAAAGCAATGACTGCGCAGACAGTCCGTCCCAAGACACCTTGTGAAAAGGTCAGTTTATATTTTAGTCGCGTCGCGACGCGTCGATTTATCGTAGAAACCGACGGAATAAACCAGTTGCTACCGACAAATAAACCAAGTTTTCAATATCCCACGTGTAGGAAAGGATTTCAGTGAAACTACTGCTTCTCCGTAACTTCTTTATTCTCCGTATGCTAGTCGGCTAGTGTCCCCAAAAAACATCCCTCCTTATTTTATAGGGCGTGTCCCCTCTCCGTCGCCTTGTCTTCGCGTGTCCGTAGCCTCTTCCGCTGAGCTCCAGTCCAGACGTCCCAGCTTGGCGTCTAGCATCCCCATCTGTGGCTCTTGTCCTTGGGTCTCGGCAAGGCCTTCCTAGAACTCCAACGAAGAGCTTTCTCCCGCCGGAAGACAATGAGCAGCGGTGAAAGTTGCCCACACACGATATCCTTTCGCTACTAACAATCAAAGAATATGCCTACGAAATTCGGAAACTAAGCGGCCCTAAAGCAATAAGGCACATCTTGCGAATATCGAACAGTAGAATATACATATACCTAGATAAAAAAGAAACAGTAACTCTTCTAAACTCTAAACACAAATAATTTACAATAACCTCGAACTCCAAAGTAGAAGACACGTTTAAGACAAACTTTTCAATTACCTTGGACAACATTCGATATCGAATTTTCGCTACGTCGGACAAATTAAACTGCTACATATGCAAGCAAGTTTCTGCAACACACGGGAAGAATATATATCGTCTATGACAAATCAAACTCCGACAAAATATATATATAGGAGAATCAATCAAATACAAAGCTAACAAACACCTAATTTCCTTCCACCCGTATTTCAGAAACTACGAGGAAATGAAATAGCAACTGACCGTAAAGATATAGCAAACGTACTCGAAGAAAAATTCTAAATAAACTCCAGTAATAATAACCATTTGTCCTATTTTCCTAAATAAAACACGCTATAAATTCTCTGTAAAAAATCTTTTACAATAATCCGATTGGAACCATATTGAACCTCCACTGAATGCATCGATATGGTTAAATTAAATGAAAAGTAGTTTGCAAATGTAGGGAGTCTTCCCCCACGATCGTTGAAGTCGGTCGGTCTCAGCTATCCACGTTGCGGCGGTGCTAGAGGGATGGGACGAATGAAAAATGAAAGGGAGGGGGTGGGCGGGATGAGTTTCGTTACGGGTCTGCTGGAGGACTCATCAGTAAGGCTACTCTAACAGGCCAATTCCAATTTTCTCCTTTTCCAATTTAACATACGTTTAATGCGCCAGAAACTAGATACAATAATATACAATATAAAAGAACAAAACGTTCAATTTTACAAATGAAAACTTAGACTATGAGATCGATGGCTCCAGCCTGGAGAACTCGCGATCTAAAATCAAACTTAATCTATCGCGCTTATCGCTATAGGATAATATAAACTTAAGAACTATCTTATAGTTTATATAGTTTATATATATAAACTATACAGCGTATGCTTTTAAGTGGGTAAGGTGCAGGGGGTGGATTCGATAAATAAATAAATAGATAAATAAATAAATAGGAGGAGAAGATAAATGGGGTATATATGTTTCTATTTAATTCAAGATTATATTATTACTAGTAAGTATGAGCAATCTAAAAATTACGAAAAACAAAGCGAAAATGATTATGTTGGAGAGATAGAAGGGGAAATAAAACGAGAATTTATTCTCTCCCAGTCAGGGATACTAGCCGCCGTACTAAGGAGGATTTCGTATTGAGTTTCATTTGTTTATTGGTACATGATTGCTTACAATATTTCTTAACAATTATAAAGTTGCTTTTAACGCGTATCGAGCCACCAATATTTCTTTGTGTTTCTACGATTCGAATATTCCCGGTTTATTTTAGATAATTTTGTGTTCATTTTTGACGCGTTGTCACGAATGTGGTCTGTGTTATACAAAATTGCTGTATTTCCTGCTTTCCTAGTCACATGATAGATCAAAGGTACATTTTCGCTATTCTGGATGTACCCTTGACCATCCAGATATACGAAAGCCCCTGGTAGCGTGTATCCCGTGTGCAGCGTTTTCTCAAAATATTGCGGATTGGGATTTACAGAGCTGTTTATTAAGTTATTTTTTATGTTGCTAATGTTTGCCGAATGATTACGAATCGATTTGAGCATGAACAAATCTATTCTAACTATTTCCGAGTATACATACAGTATGGGATTACTAATTAATTTCGTGAAATTCCCGAGTCCAGTATTTGCCTAGACAAACTCTGAGGCATTTTCTTTCGAAAATCTTCAGTTTCTTTATTGTACTTGACGATACATTGAACCATATGGGTTATACGTTGAACCATGTACAGTGACTCACGAAAATATTCCGACACCAAGGTATGTCTGAATTAATCACATCGTATCGGAAATACGTTGTACCCGTGTTGCTTGAGAGTTCTCCGAATTGTTTCGAGATGGACTTGTATTCCATTAACATCCGTAATTCAGATGGGAAAGGAATGGTGTGGCGGAAAGCGAATGAAGTGTCCCACCATCGAAACACGAGAGGTACCGTAAAACACGGCGGAGGCAGTGTGATGGTTTGGGGCTGTATTTCGACCAGAGGAATTGGCAATTTAGTTTTTATTCACACCATCATGGACAAAAACTGTCACTTACACCTACTGAAAAGTAATTTATTAAATAGTGCAGAAAAATGGGAATTCGCAACAATTTTAAGTTTTATCAGAATAACAACTCCAAACATAAAACACGCATTGTTCAAGAATTCTTGCTTTATCCTTGCTCGAAAGTTCTTCATCCTCCGCCACAGTCGCCGAATCCCAATCCCATTGAAAATTTATGGATAAGTTAGATCGCAGAATACGAAAGACAGCAATTAACTTAAAAGAGGAACTAAAACAAAGGTTGCTGGAAAAGTGGGCTGCTATCGGTACGAATTATTTGGAAAAAATCATTTCTTAATGTGCCCAACTGATAGAGGCACTTATTGAAACAAAGAAGCTATGCGACGAAATATTAAAAAATGTGTTTATATAAATAAATTAGGGTTATACAATGTTACTAATGCCAAGTGTCCGAATATTTTTATGACGTGAAAATAGAGTATTATTTTATTTATAATTTGTTATAGTAAATCCACATAAATTTATTAAATAAAATACATGGCTTTGTTAACTTATCCCCAGAATAAATAACGAACACGATCCGTGTATAAGTATCCGCGATACTAAGTGATTAATTTAGGCATACCTTAGTGTCCGAATATTTTCGTGAGTCACTGTATGCCAGTATCGGTCTTACGATTGTTTCATTGCAAATAATCTTTAGCGCTTAGCAATCTTTTTTTCTTCATCTGCGTTCGGACATGGTTGGTAAAATTTAATTTAGAGTCCAGATGTACGACTAAGTAACGAACCACCTTTTTATTCTCGATTTTTACCCGATCGTCTTTTCCGCCGTGCAACTCAAAGTGTTTCGAGTGCCTCCGTACGTTGTTGTTCGCATTTGAAATCCGTGATACGTATGGCTGGAACAAACTCGTTTCGCCTTTATCGGTGTTGATTTTTAACTTCCACGTGTGGAAGTAATCTTGGATTCTTTCAGAAGTATCCTGCAATCGCATTTTTAATTTCGCTGTCTTTTGCATAAATTAGTAGATCGTCGG